>NC_080181.1:2676725-2791725 GCF_950295315.1 Erinaceus europaeus
GCACAATGAAGTGGTTTTCATAAAGCTTCCTCGGGGGGGGATGCTCATTTATTCTAATACGGAAGCAATATTAATGCCAGACTTATTTGATGCTAACAGGTTGATTTTAAATTAAAAGGCAGAGCCGTAATTATGAAAAAACACCCTCTGAGCTGATGTGTTTACAGTGTGGGCCCGGGACCATAAGGACTGTGCTAGGAATTTCTTTTTTTAGTTTTTATTTATAAAAAGGAAACACTGACAAAAACCATAGGATAAGAGGGGTACGGCTCCACACAATTCCCATCTCCAGATCGCCATATCCCATCCCCTCCCCTGATAGCTTTCCTATTCTTTATACCTCTGGGAGTATGGACCCAGGGTCACTGTGGGATACAGAAGGTGGAAGGTCTGGCTTCTGAAATTGCTTCCCCACTGAACATGGGTGTTGACAGGTCGATCCACACTCCCAGCCTGTCTCTCTCTTTCCCTAATGGGGTGGGGCTCTGGGGAACTGGGACTCCAGGACACATTGGTGGGGTCATCTGCCCAGGGAAGTCAGGTTGACATCCTGATGGCATCTGGAAACTGGTGGCTGAAAAAAAGAGTTAACATATAAAGCCAAACAAATTGTTGACAAATCATGAACATAAAGGTTGGAATAGTACAGATGAAGATTTCAGGGTCTCCATTTTGTAGATAGCTAGTAGATATATTTTAGTTATATTCCAAAGGGCCCATGACTATACTAGTTTTTTCTTGAGCCTGAAGTCTGCTATGCAGGTGGACCCAAGTTATTGTCTGGGGAGATGATGTCATGGCTGGAAAATGGACCAGGAAGCTGGATCAGGGAAGAGACTAACTCCCAAATAATGGGAAAGATGTATAAATATTGTTGACTGTAAACCCCATTGATTTGATGTGATCTGGGCCCATATTCAGCTTAGGAGCCTATGTGACCTCTGCATCCCTGTAGATATGAGCTCACATTCTGTGGTCATAAGTAGGAATATTCCAAGCTGCCCCAATATCAGGACCTATCTTCCTCAGGTGTAGCATAGAGTATGTTGTCCAGCTTCCCTTCGGAGGATGAAACATTCTCTGCTGCTGTTGATCCAAGTTGAGGGCAAGGTCCTATGGGGCCCACAGAGGGGTCTATTGTGTTGTTCCTGATGGAGATGAACAGTGACAATGGAGGGAGGGATCTGTTAGAGTTCTAGGCCCATCATGTCTGTGTGGGAATCTCAGGACTCCCCAATTAGGGCCCCAGATGAAAGGGTGGCTGTATGGTGACTGGAGTTTCTTACCCCTGGGCACTTTAATTCACTTACATTCTAAGATGATCTTTTAGGCTGTTCATCACCATGATGCTATGAGCTGAGACATACCCAGATAGTCAGACTGCAGGGTGTTGAGCTGCTACTCAGACATGACACCACCCTACTGACCTTCTGTGGACAGGCCAGCACAGTGTGGGAAAGAACTAGCCAAGCCTGTGGAGGGAGGTGTGACTACCCAGGGAGTGCAATCTCGAAAGAATGGGGAGCTGGCCGGTGGCACATCGGTTAAGCACACATAGTAATATGCACAAGGATCTACGCAAAATTCCCATTTCAAGCCCCCGGCTCCCCACCTGCAGGGGAGTCGCTTCACAGGCGGTGAAGCAGGTCTGCAGGTGTCTGTCTTTCTCTCCCCTCTCTGTCTTCCCCTCCTCTCTCCATTTCTCTCTGTCCTATCTAATAAAATGGCCACCAGGAACAGTAGATTCATAGAGCAGCACCAAGCTCCAGTGATAACCCTAGAGGCAGTAAAAATAAAAAAGGGAGAGAGGGAGAGAGAAAGAGCGAAGGAAGGAGGGGAGGGAGGCAGGGAAGGAGGGAAGAAGGAAGGAAGGAAGGAAGAAGGATAGAAGGAAAGAGAAGGAACGGGAGAAAGTCTGACAGGAGCTCCAGCCTGCTGCTTGGCTGAGGGCTGGTTTTCTGGCATCTCAGATGAACAGAAGCCCCTGGCAGAAGTGAGCTGAGGTCCAGCGGCTGGGACCCACAGCCTGGCAGAGAACATTGATTCTTGATAACTGTCCACAAGATATATCCACACGGTGGTGTGAAATGGCTCTTTGGGATTAGAAAATGGCTCTAGCCCTCCATTTCTTCCTAAGATGCAAAGAAAGAAACACTTGACCTCACAAGAGATGTGAGAGTTTCATATGATAAATAACATGTGTAGATCGGTGTGATTCTCTCACACCTAAGACAGATTCTGTGCACAGCTGCTCTCCATCAAAATTAATGATTTGCCAAGCTAAGTATATTTATTCACTCGGTGCTTAAAACCCTCTTCATAAACACAAGCCATGATCCCATCGGATTAACTAACATCCTGACCCCGCCACACACCATTGTAGTACCGTCTTTTCCCTCTCCATGGATATAAGAATCGTCTGCTAGTATTTTCTTAATGGTCTCATCACCCCACTGTTTACAGAGCTATTATTTATTTACTTATGTCTGCACTGAGTTTTGTGGACTCAGGGAGGGGCAGTCCTATGTTCGCTATTTTGGAAAAATCAATCCTTTTAGTGCATGACTACAATGCCTACTTTTAGAGACAGTGTTAAGTGCATATCCCATTAAATGGACAGCGTGAGGGATGCATAATTCTGGGGCTTTGAGAGAAGTTCTTCTCTTTCTCTTGCTGTTGGGGAATTTGACCAGATGAGAATGGCTTTTCCCAGGACGAGGGAGGGTTTGGTCATTCGAATGGAGGTCAGAGGTGTGAGCCAAGGGTCCTCTTACTCTTTATGGTGCAGGGGATGAGTGCTTGCACTCCACAGGTGATGGTTCCCTCTACACCTGCACAGTGCTCCCTGTCCTCTACTTCTTATTTTAAATTATTTTTATTATTTTCCCTTTTGTTGCCCTTGTTTTATTGTTAGTTATTGATGTCGTCGTTGTTGGATAGGACAGTGAGAAATGGAGAGAGGAGGGGAAGATGGGGACAGAGAAAGACAGACACCTGCAGACCTGCTTCACTACCTGTCAATTGACTCCCCTGCAGGTGGGGAGCCGGGGGCTCAAACTGTGATCCTTTCACCGGTCCTTGCGCTTTGTGCCACCTGCGCTTAGCCCGCTGTGCTACCACCCACCCTTGTCTTCTACTTCTCAAGTCTACACACACACACACACACACACACACACACACACTCACTCTCACTCACTCGCATGCACGTGCACACACACACACACACACACTCACACACACACTCTCACTCACACACACACTCACACTCTTACTCACACACACACTCACACACACACTCACAAACTCACACACACTCACACACACACTCACACACACACACTCACACACACACTCACACACTCAAACACACACACTCAAACACACTCAAACACTCACACTCACACACTCACACATACACTCACACACTCTCACACACACTCTCACACACACTCTCACACACACACTCACACACACACTCACACACTCACACACTCACTCACACACACACACACTCACTCACACACACACACTCACACACACACACTCACACACACACAGTCACACACTCACACACACTCACACACCCACACACACACACACACTCACACACCCACACACACACACTCACACACACTCACACACTCTCACTCTCACACTCTCACACACTCACACACACACTCTCACACACACTCACACACTCACTCACACACACACACACTCTCACACACACACTCTCACACACACACTCTCACACACACACTCTCACACACTCACTCACACACACACACTCTCACACTCACACTCTCACACTCACACTCTCACACTCACACACTCACACACTCACACACGGTCAGAGCGCGGGTAGTGGAGTGTCCACAAACTAGCAATCCCTCATGTGTATGTTTCAAATGTTCCCTCGGTCCTCTCCCTATGGCCTTTATTCTCCAACAGCTGCTCCTCTCCTGATCCTTCCGCCAGCTATGTAAGTCAACAGTTGCCAAAAGTTTAATTTATTTTTTGTTTTTCATCCACCATGGTTATGCTGGGTCTTGCTGCCGGCACTATGAATCCAGGGCTCATGATGGCCATGTTTTCCTTTTTATATGATAGGTTGGAGAGAAATTGAGAGGGATGGGGGAGAGAGAGGGATAGAGAGAGAGAGACCTGCAGCCCTGCTTCACAGCTTGTGATGCTTCCCCCTGCAGGTGGGGACCTGGGGCGGCTTGAACCTGGGTCCTGTGCTTAGTACTATGTGCGCTTGACCGAATGTGCCACTCCTCAGGCCCCTCCCAAATAATTTAAACTTGACAGATACCTTATTCTTTATAAATTTGCTGGGCCTTAAGCCAGCCCCCCCACCTGCTCTGCTCCATCCTCCGTTGCTGATACTATGGTCTATTTACATAATCATTGTTTTGCCTGAGACCCGCCCTGCCTGCAGGGTATTAATTAATCCCACCGGTTAAAACCTTTGCAACAGTTGCTATGGAAGCTTTCTACGTTCCCGCCCTTTCCTTTTCTTCATCCTCTTTCCTAGCCATTTCCTTTTCTGACTTGCCACTTCCAGTTCAAAACATATAAAAGCGTTGTCTCTGATTAATAAAGATGCATTGCATTCCCGCTCTGACACGAGTTCCTGGTCTCTCTCCCACGTCGCTGAGTAAGCAGCAGCCCAGGTTGGCTCCAGTCGAGTTCTCTCCAACCCAGAGAGCACATGCCCAGGAAGAAACACCCTCACACTAGCCCGGCATAAACTGAAGCAGTATTATTCTCAAATAATATTTTGTCAATATTTAACCATGTTGACATGAAAGCTATACTTTTTCCTATGTCATTTGAAATAGATAATACCAACATATGATTTACCCATTTTATATTTAATAAAGATGTGGGTTGAATTCAGATAGGCCATGAAAACATTCTGAAATCCCAAAACACAGAGACTAGTGTGTTTCCTGGCACACAGAAGTCTATTCCATAGGCTGCTCTGAAGAATGGACCTGCAGAATCCCAAATTGGATCAGAGCTGGATCAGGACAGCACGTCTGTCTCCTCTAAGCGATATGGACTGAGAATTTGGCACTGGGCTTAATCTTGCACAATGGCTTGAACTGAAGAGGTCATGGGCAAGGCCAGGGCATGAGAGAAGTGAAACATCCCAGTGTCTGGCACAGAGACATAGGGAAGTGGGCTGAGTCATTCTAGACCCTCTGTGTGATTACAGCAGAGACCCTGCGGGGAGCTGGCAAGCAGAAGAGGCAGAGAAGCACACACTACGCACACTGAGCCTGCTTCTTCAGATAGACCCTGGCTAAATGCCAGGCCAGCAGCTCACGGGATGCCCCTTATCATGACACCCCACAGAAGTTTTCTGAGATTCCCACTTCAAGTTACAGAAATGGGGTCATCTGCCTCCATCACTTCAGTGTCACCACCATACCGTCTCACAAAATGTCCTAAAGCACAGCCAATCCACACCCGGCACTGTGAGTAAAGTTTCTCTTAGGGGTGGTCTGGGAGGTGGCACAGTGGATAAAGCATGGGATTCTCAAACATAAGGTCCTGAGTTCAATCGCCGGCAGCACACGTACCAGAATGATGTCTGGTTCTTTCTCTCCTCCTCTCCTATCTTTCTCATGAATAAATAAATTATATATATAAAAAAAGAAAGTTTCTCTTAAGGCCAGGAGGTGGTGCACCTGGTTAAGCACTAATATTATAGTGCACAAGGACCCAGGTTCAAACCCCTGGTCCCCACCTGCAGGGTGAAAGTTACATGAGTGGTGAAGCAGGGCTGTGGGTGTCTGTCTCTCTCCCTCTCTGTCTCTTACCTTAATTTCTTTCAGTCTTTTCTATCTTAATATCCTCTCCTCCTATCTTAATTTCTTTGTCTCTATCCAATAATAAATTAATAAACTTAAAAAAATTTCTCTTGCTCTGCATTCTAATCAAGACATTGGTTTGTTGGGATTTTAGTTTGCACATCTGGTTAGCTACAAATGGCTATTTTGTTTTAAATTAGAAATGTATCTGCTTTCAAGAGAGGTTGCACATTTTACTAAGGACTCTGTCACACCTACTTCCTTTATCTGCACTGCTTATTAGTGATCTTTGCCTGTTGTGTAGAAAAGCCTCTGTGAAAACCAAGTTTTCCATATCAGCTGCACTGACTTAACAGACCTTTAAAGATACCTCATTACAAAGCTCACCGTTTGCATCAACTCCACAGATCCTGAGCAAGGTGATGATGGTGGAGGGCTGAGTCTGCACCCACAGTATCCAAAGGAATGAAAGCTCTCTCCTGGGTCCCCTCTGGTTCCTATGGAAACCAAGCCTGACTGCTCTGCCCCATCACTCAGCTCCTAAAATAGACCTTTTTTTTTTTTTTTTTTTTTTCCCTTTTTCCTTTTTGCAAGCCTATGCATGCTAAGCTACTAAGTGACTTTTCATCTCTGAATCTTCTGCCTCAATTTGGGCCTGGGCCCTCCGTTTTCCTTTAGAAATGTGGTGAGTGCCTGTGAAGCAGGGTTATTCCCCCAGGTGGGCATCACTGGGAGGCAGGGGGAAGAAGGCCCTGTTCTCTGGTAGAATTAGGCACTAGCCTTTGGCTGGGATAATTATGGAGACACAGTGGGCCAACTGTGAGCCTTTGCAGCCACCTGTTCTCTGAGCATTGCCCTGGCCGGCCCAGCCTCTCAGCTCTCTACCCCTCTGCTCTGAATCTCCTGCCCACAGCAGCCCTCACCTCTTGGTGGACACCCTGGACCCCACTCCACCCTCCAGGCTCTGTGCTGGATCCTGCTCCCAGCTGCCTGCAGGACTTGGCTGTCAGCTTGGTGCACCCAGGGATGCCACATCAGTGCACAGAAGTCACTTGGGGGCCAGGCACACCTGGTTAAGCACACCCACGTTATAGTGAGCAAGGACCCCGGTTCAAGCCCCTGGCCCCCTCCTGCAGGGGGAAAAATTCTGGAGTGGTGAAGCAGGGTAGCAGGCATCTCTCTCTCTCTCTCTCTCTCTCTCCACCTCCTTCTCCCCTCTCAATTTTTCTGTCTCTATCCAATAATAAATAAAACATCTAAAAAGAAAGAAAAACAGATCTTTAAAAAAGGGTGAGAAGTTGGCCACAGAGGGAAGGAGTGACTGTTCTATTGCTGGAATCTAGCAAAGGTTTGATATTTGACTTTGATTTGAAAGTCACGCGCCCCTCATTTCCCTCCCCAGTAAGCCCTGGTGTGGCCACTGACCGGGGTTGGGAGGCAATGCCGAGTCCTGGTTTCATGGCCCAAGGATGTCTGTTCTCTCCGCTCACCCCCTCCCAGGTCTCTTTGATCCTCTCAGCCAGACACTGCCATGTGGGCTCCTGCTGAGCCCCAGCGCCACCTTAGATGCAGGCGACCTACTGACAGCCTGGGGCTCTCCTCTGGACGGGGAACTGGATGACCCCAGCTCCTCAGGCCATGGAAGGAGCCCACCCCCACCCCGAGAATAAAAATGCTTCCAAAATTCGGCTTTTTCACCAACTAATGGAAAACTTAGGAAGGCAGCTCCGGGATGCTGGTGGTCTTCCCAGCCCAGACGCACATCATGGAATCTTGTCTGTCCTTCAGGCCACAGTGCCTCTGACCTCATCTGGATCGAGTTTCTCAGACTCACTCTTCTTGGGTGAATGAAATATTTAATAGAAGTAGCAGTCTTAGACAGGCTTCCTTCCTAAAGGTTGGTTAACTTGGCAGCTGTTAAACTGTGCAGACTTTATTTCTGAAATTAAGAAGAAAGGGAATTAATTCTTTTGCCCAAAGACCATATGTCAACAGGAAATATTTTGTACACTGACTCCCTCAGGAGACTCAATCTTTTCCCTATTTATTTTTCCTGCCAGATTCATTTGATGGATTCTCAGAGCATCAGACTTGCATTGGGCATGCTCTCTGTTGAAACAGCCCTGGGTTTGGGCAGCTTCATAGTGAACCAACTGTCTGAATCCGGAGCAGCCATTAGTTAACTTCTGGAGGTGGGAAGGGAGGTCTTCACCTTCTTACCTGTGTAGTGTCCTGTGCAGGTAGGGAAACGCCTTTGGTCTCTGTGTCACCTTAGCTGCACCACAGGGAATGGGAGATGAGTCGCCTGAACTTCCAAACCAGGGTCAAAGTTAGAAATGTAATGCAGGCACTAGTGGAAGGTTTGCAAGGCTCTGTGAAAGTGTCTCAGTGGCCTTGAGGGGACTGTCACTCAGTGTCCTCACTGCAGGCAAGTGCTGCCCGGTCAGAAAGAATGTGGTGCACACAGGCAGTTTGCCTGTTAGAAAGGACACCACTTGTCTTTCCTTATTATTAGTGACACCACTGTCTTTCCTTATTAGTGACTTAATACCGGTCTACAAAATGATGAGATAACTGCTGTAATTCTGCACCGTTCCTACCATGTGTTGCCACTCTCTCCACTGGAGATTGGAGTGGTTCTCCCAAGGGCATAGATAGTGGGTTGGCTCTTACTTCTGTAACTGTCTATATAATATTTGCCCTTTTCCCCCTATAGTCCTGCTTTCTCTTCCTTTGTAAGTTCACACCCACACCTGTTATTACTTCCGAATGTCCTTCCTTTTTTCCCTCTTCTCTTTCTGGGTCCTGATAGAATTGGGATTTCAGAGTCCTCTGGTGATCTTCTTCTAATATTTCTCCTCCTCTGGGAGTACGGACCGAAATTCTTTATGAGGTGCAGAAGGTGGAAAAGTCTGGCTTCTGTAATTGCTTCTCCACTGGACATGCTTGCAAGCCCTGTGCAGCCTCCCAGGAGCTCGACACTCTCCTGCCCCCTTCCCCTCCACTCTTCCTCTCTCCTGGCCTCTCTTCTCTCTTCCTCTCTCCTTTCTTCTGCTCCTCTTCTCTACTTCTCACTCTCCACCCCTGGTCTGTCCAGCATCCCTCTCTGGCATTCAGAGTCTACAGGGGTAAGCTGCCCAAGCACGATACACCTTGGAGTTTACTGTGAAAAGAAAGTGGAGTGTAACTGAGCTGTTTTGGGGACAGCTGTCCTCTGGTTCATTTGCATCCATCAATTTTTGGTGTTCTGTGCATGTGCTCAGGCCGTGCGGGGCAGGAGCCCTGTCCAGGACCCTGCTCACTGCAGTGGCCATGCAGCTCAATGTCTTGTGAAGCTGTGGTGTGGCTTTCCCTCAGCACCAGGAATGAGAATAACATCTGAGTGGCCAGTGTTAGGGACCCTGTGGGCATCACAGGGGTGTCTCCTTGCACAGCTGCAGCAGCCAGGCTGCTTCCTGCAGGAGGAGGAGGCCGTGGGTTCAAGGCTTCACATTGAGGGGGCTTAGGGGAATGCTAAGCCTTCAGAGGTAGAACGTGTGGAAGCTCTTCACTTGGAGGCTATGCAGGTGAAGCTATAACAGCAAAGAGTAGTCTGTGGAGTGTTGATTACTGACAGTGTAGATGGTAGACACCTACAGCACAGGTCTTCACCAAGACTTTATCTGCACTTCCAGAGTGAGACAGAAAATGCCAATATTTGGGGTGTGAATTTTTGGGAAGGACATAGGCACAGCTGGCATGAGGAAAAAGTGGAAAGATTGTGAGATCAGGCTGGGGTAGATAGATAGCATAATGGTTACACAAGAGAGTCTCATGCCTGAGGCTCCAAAGTCCAGGTTCAACCACCCTAACCAGCTAACCACCATCAGACTGAGCTGAGCAGTGCTCTGGTAAAAGGAATAAAATCAAAATCAATCAATACGTCAGTTAAACAAAAGAAGATTGTGAGAGTGTGTGGGGGCGGGGGGTTGCAGAAAGGACGCCTAAGCAGTGGTGAGGACAAGTCTGGAATCAAGAACGGCACGCAAGGAGTCAAGGAGCAGAAAGAACAAGAAAGTGCACAGAGAGAAGGCAGCTCGCGGCTTGTGAGAGGCAGAGACTCTCAGACACACACAGGGGATCCTTTAGGGGAAGGCCTAGCTCAGCATGAAGTGGTGGGGTTTTTTTAAGATTTTTAAAAATACTTGTTTATTCCTTTTTGTTGCCCTTGTTTTATTGTTGTGGTTATTATTGTTATTGGTGTCGTCATTATTGGGTAGGACAGAGAGAAATGAAGAGAGGAGGGGAAGACAGAGAAGGGGAGAGAAAGACAGACACCTGCAGACCTGCTTCACCGCTTGTGAAGCGACTCCCCTGCAGGTGGGGAGCCGGGGGCTCGAACCGGGATCCTTACGCCGGTCCTTGTGCTTTGCACCACGTGCGCTTAACCCTCTGTGCTACCGCTTGACTTCCTGAAGTGGTGCTTTTAGTTGAGGGATGCCAGAGCTGAGCGCTATGGCTAATGGCCAAAGAAAGGTCACTTGGTATTTAATTTTGATCTGTTGAAAATGGGATTTCAAGACCTTTCATCTTGATGACAGTGTATTTGGAGACTCAGCCCTGCTGTGGGTGTCAGTGGTGGTAATTTGGGACTCACCTTGGAAGTGCTCAAGTCACATCGTCTTAAGAGCTGATCTTTACAGACAGGTAGCAACTGCAGCCAGGCAGAGTCCCCTGGGCCCTGGCACCCACCCAAGCTTGCCCGGTGCCCAGCACTCCTGGGAGACTGGGGGCGTGTTTGTTTACACGGGGTCTCATCTATCTTGCAGGTCACAGCCTCTGCTTCACTGTCCTCCTCTGGGGACGCACTGGAATGGCGATGGCCTCCTCTCCGCTCTCTGCTCAAAGTGCCACAGCTGAGCATGGGCCCATTCTCAGGTAGGTCAGAACCTCCTGCGTTTCATCAGTTGGGGGCACATCAGGAAGCCTGCCATGGCTCGTGGATATGAAGGTCTGGGCCCAGGCCTGGGTGTCTGCAGCTCCACCCCCAGCTCCAGGCCTGGTGCCTGGCTGTTCTGAGAACACTGCTGTGGAGAGAGACTCCCACTCTGCAGAGCCATCAGCTGTGTGAGCTGCTGACTCCCTGAGCACGGGCTTCCCTCCCTGTTCAAGCTCCCTGAGATGTATACCCTCTCCACTGAGGTTGAAGTTACTCTGAGACCAGCTTAACTCAGCATGAAAAGAAACGTCGGCTAATCTGGCGACAGACTAGCGGTTCCGGTAGAGTTCTCTGAGATTAACTGAGAGGGAATTGATGGTGAGGATGATAGTAATAATAACTAACGGTATAGCTTGAACCAGGTGCAGCCTCTGTTTGATAATATTTTTAAAAAGTCTGCGAATGTGCGAGTTTTCAAAGCAGAAACATGCTCTATGCTACACCTAAGGAAGATGGGTCCTGAAATTAGGGCAGCTTGTAATGTTCCTTCCTACTCATGACCACAGAATATGAGCTCAGATCTACAAGGATGCAGAGGTCACATAGGCTCCTAAGCTGAATATGGGCCCCAGATCACATCAAATTGATGGGGTTTACAGTCAACAGTATCTATACACCTTTCCCACATTAGGGAGCTACTCTCTTCCCTGATCCAGCTTCCTGGTCCTTTTACCAGCCATGATATCATCTCCCCAGACAATAACTAGGATCCACTTGCATATCAGATTTCAGGCTCAGGGAAAAAAAAAAAAACTAGTATAGCCACAGCCCCTTTGGAACATAACTAAAATATGCCTACTAGCTATCTACAAAATGGAGACCCCCCCCCAACTCTTCATCTGCACTATTCCAGCCTTTAGGTCCATGATTGGTCAACAATTTGCTTGGTTTTGTATGTTAACTCTTTTCAGCCACCAGGTTCCAGATACTAACATTATGCTGACCAGACTTCCCTGGACAGACAATGTTTCCTGGAGCTCTGTTTCCCCAGAGCCCTTCCCCACTAGGGAAAGAGAGAGGCAGGCTGGGAGTATGGATCAACCTGTCAACACCCATGTTCAGTGGGGAAGCAATTACAGAAGCCAGACCTTCCACCTTCTGCATCCCACAATGACCAGAGGGTTAAAGAATAGGAAAGCTATTTTTTTATATTTCTTTCCCCTTTTGTTGCTGTTACTTTTTTATTGTTGTTGCAGTTGTTGTTGTTGATGTCCTATGTCCTATTGTTGGATAGGACATAGAAATGGAGAGAGGAGGGGAAGACAGAGGGGGAGAGAAAGACAGACACCTGCAGACCTGCTTCACCGCCTGTGAAGCAACCCCCCTGCAGGTGGGGAGCCGGGGGCTCAACCTGGGATCCTTAAGCTGGTCCTAGGTTTTGATGTTTCATGCAGACAATTTCCCCCTTTGCTCAAGCCCTGTAAACTTGGCAAGTTCAGCCTTTCTTGACATAAATACCAAACTTGTAGCCCCTGCTTGGCAGTCTGTCGTGGATGTGTGTCCACTGTGGCCCCAGCTTCTGCCGTGGCTCTGCTTCCCGCCTCTCAGGGTTTGAATGGGTGTCTGGCTCTGAAAACCAGACTTCCATGTTGGCAATGATTTTCCTCTGCCATGTGAGACCAAAGTTCTTCTGCTTTCCCACTGGGGTACTGAAAATACTTACATCTTCTGTTACTTGTACCTCCTAAGATTTTATGGGAGAAAAGAAGGAAAGACTCCTTCTCTGCAACCTTGTGACCTAGCCTCACTCCCAGTGGTGTGTGTGCGGGGAGGGGGAGCTGAGTGTCTGCAGGACCCTTGACCTTCCTATTTTAATAAACAAGCTGACTTCTAGAACTTCATGATCTCTGCCATGTGACAGAGGACAAACTCCAAGAAGGTAAGACCATTCTCAGCACCATCTGTCCACCACAAGGCAGGAAGGGTGCACTTTGAGTCGTGGCCATTCACCAGGGGTTGTTGAAATGAAAAGTTCAACATCAACTATTAGTGGCAGAAGAAGGCTTTGTGAAAGTCACTATTTTCCCTCTAAACACACACTGGTTTACACGTGCATGTCAAAGGCACCACTTACACACCTTTAACCGTCACTGAAGCCAACGGAGAGAAGACCATACCTTCCACTCCTGGACTTCAAAAAAAAGTAAGTTCATTCTTTTATTTTCCCATCTGGATTTGAAACTTGAAATCAGTGTTGCAGAACACAAAGTTATTCAAAGGTTTATGGAAAAGAGTGGGTGGAAGATTCAAGAAAAATGACATCAAAGTTGATACCAGCCTATGTGCTGGAGTTCAGGGTGGAATGCAGAGTCCTGGGCCTGAGTCTCAGGGGAGGAGGGGTCAAGGGCAGAAGGTTGGTTATAAACCATCACCTCTTACGTTTGGATCTGGCTCTGCTGTGTCCACTAGCAGAATATCTGGTTTGAAATAGTTAGACTACCTTAAGACTTCTCCTGTCTTTGCTGTGGTTTCATTGTGAGCTTGATTTATCCCAGAGCATCGAACGCTGTTTAGAGACACTGACTTGATATCAGAGGTGGGTCCAAGAAATGGGGACAGATTTAGGGTCCAATGGCTGGCCTCTGACTTTAGAGCAGTGTGAAGGCCGTGGGAAAGGAGAAGCTGGCTCACAGAATCCTGGACAAGTTGAGGAGACTCATATGTATGCCTGGATATTGTTGTTCATATCATACTCTGAAACCCAAGAATCTCCTTGACGTGGCAAGAAGAAAATATTACTGGTTTTTATGCAGGAGAAAAAAAAAAACATTTCTGCCTGTTTCCATGTCTTAATGTCAGGTTCATAGTCTTAGGAGTTATTCTAAGTAAAAGATCGTGTTGATCATAACAGGTAGACTCGTGATTATTATGATGGGAAAAATGCAAAGGTTTTCATTTTCTTGACTCTGAAACCACCTTGACAATATACTGCTGGATAAAATCTTGTTTTTTTTTTTTTTTTTTTTTTTTACAAATCAAGGTGTCTCCTCCTTACTTTGAAGATGCTGTGACGTTTCAGTAAGTTGCTTCTAAGAGAACGTGTCCTTTCTTTGGTTGCAGCCCTTCTTCCTCCTTTTGCCTTGTATTAATTAGGACCCGTGTTTCTGATTATAAAGTCAAGACCTTACACAGTACAGTAAGCTCAGGACTTTCCTAACTTATCTCCATGGCTCCCTGGGAAATACTTACCCTGGGTTGAGTGTCAGTTCTCCCTAGGGACAGACAGTGCTTTGGCTTCTTTGACTGCAGCTTCAGTTGAAAGGGCAGCGATTCAACATGAATTCCAACACCAAAAATGTCTTGGCAAAATCAGCCAGGGTTGTCAAGTGTTGGTGATCTTCAGAGCATCTCAGTTTAGGAATGTATATTCTCAGGACCTCCACCATCAAGGGGATCTAGTTCTTCTTGTTCTAGCGTTTGCCCTTCTTCCGTAGCCAGTCAACAGCGTCAGGTTGAGCCTGTTGTAAAGTTTCGAGACCTCCTTTGAATCTGGAGAGGTGGCAGTCGTTGATTATGTGGGTCATAGTCTGTCTGTAGCCGCAGGGGCAGTTCAGATCGTCTCTGGCTCCCCAGCGATGGATCATAGCGGTGCACCGGCCATGGCCTGTTGGATAGCGATGGAGGAGGGCCCAATCATAACATGCTAGGTCAAAGCCGGGTTGACGCTTGCAGGGGTCTGTGATGAGGTGTTTGTTCTTTACCTCAGCTGACTGCCAACTCTGTTTCCAAGAGACTGGAACAGAGAAGTTCAGTGTAGGCATAGGGGACCAGATTGGGTGACGAGACGTCAAGCGTTGGACAGGGTGGGTGAAGATATCCGTGTATATTGGCAGGTCTGGTCGAGCATAGACGTGGGAAATGAACTTAGATGATGCCGCATCCCGACGAATATCTGGCGGGGCGATGTTGCTAAGAACTGGCAGCCATGGAACCGGGGTGGGACAGATGGTTCCAGAAATGATCCTCATGAAGGAATATAATTTGGAATCGACCGAGTGGACATGGGGGCTACGGAACCATACTGGGGCACAGTATTCTGCAGTGGAATAGCATAATGCCAGAGATGATGATCGTAGTGTGGAAGCGCTCACGCCCCATGAGGAGCTGGCCAGTCTTGCAATGATGTTATTCCTCGCGCCCACCTTTGCTGCAGTTTTTATGAGATGTCTGTGAAATGACAGAGTGCGATCGAGAGTAACGCCAAGATAGACTGGCTGGGCTTCATGCCGGATTCTCGTATCGCCAAGCTGCACATTAAGCTCACGTGAAGCCGAGGCATGGTGTAGATGGAAAACAGATGATACCGTTTTTTGCAGTGCTAGGGATTAGTCGCCATTTTTTACAGTAATCAGATATCAGCGACATGTCTTTCGTGAGTGTTTCCTCGAGGATGTCGAACTTGGATGCCTGAGTTGCACAGCAGATGTCATCAGTGTAGATGAACTTCTTTGAAGTTTCTGGGAGGTCATTGATGTAAATATTAAATAACTTAGGAGCCAGAACAGAGCCCTGGGGGAGGCCACTTGAGACAAGTCTCCATCTGCTAGACTTGTCACCCAGATGTACCCGGAATCTTCTGTTTTGGAGAAGAAACGATATAGTGTTGGCCACCCATGGAGGCAGGCATCTTGAGATCTTGACTAGGAGACCACGGTGCCAGACCGTGTCATAGGCTGCTGTGAGATCAACAAAGACAGCACCCGTCTTTAAATTCTTCTGGAATCCATTTTCAATGTAAGTTGAGAGGGCCAGGGCTTGTTTGCAGGTAGATCTTCCTGGGCAGAAACCAGCTTGGGCGGGTGATAGGAATTTCTCTGTAAGAGGAGAAATACGTGACAGAAGCAGCCTCTCAAGGAGTTTGTAACACACAGAGAGGAGAGAAATTGGTCTATAGCTGGCGGCCAGTGTTGGGTCTTTCTTTGGTTTCAAAACCGCTATAATCTTCGCACGACGCCAAACTTTGGGCATAGACTCAGATTCCAAGATGTGGGGTAGGAATGAAGCAAGCCACTTCTTTGCCTCGGGACCCAGCTTAAGAATGAGTTCTGGGGTGATGTTATCATAGCCAGCAGCTGTTCCTGGTTTAACCCTTTTCAAAGCGTCTTCCAGTTCAGACAGTGTAAAGGGAGAGAGTTTTGGAGATGGACAAGATAACTGGAAGTGGGATGACCACTCATGGGAAATTTCTCTTTTCCAGACTGGGTCGATCTTAGCACGTCCAACTTGAGTTAGGTGACTGGCCACTGAGTTTAGAGATACGGGAGGATGGGAGACGGGAGAGGGTTGTCTACCGGCACCCAGACTATGAAGAAGCTTCCAGGCCTTCCTACTTGAGTGGGTGAAGTTCAGACTTTCTGTGAGTTGTTGCCAGCGGGCTTGGCGTGCTGCATCCAGGGAGGCAATGAGATGGTCAGCCACATCTGGGTCGCCCGACTCATCATACTGCTTTAGTAGTTGCTCGCATTCAGCATCAAGACAAGGCGTATAGTTAGCACGTCTCCCACGAGGAATGGCTTGGGAAGCTGCTTTGAAGATGGCTTGGCGGAAGCGCCTGTAGGAATCTTCAGAGGGGATAGAGTTAATTGGAATTGCAGGAATAGATTTGTTGGTAAGATCACTGAACAGACGCCAGTTTGCTTCCCGAAAGTTCCATCTTAGTTTCTCCGAGCACAGAATCAGTGGGAGCTGGAGACCAATGTGGACGATAGCTGGGCGGTGATGACTGTGCGGGAAGATCTTGAGAACTTGTCTCGTAGCGGGAAAGGCTTGGCCGTTGACTGTGCTAATCCAGCACAGGTCGGGTGACGGAAAAGTGGAGCTGACCCTTAGGGGGGTGCTCCTGCCAGTGCACTGGGGGAGTTACAGGCTCCACGTGTTTAAAGGGTAGGCATAATCCCAGCAGAGAATTGAGTTTGATTTTCAAGAGTTTTAGACTTTATTCAGGAAAATTAGGAACATTTACATGTTGGGCAGAGAGAGAGAGAGAGGTAGATAGAGAGAGAGAGGGGGGCCTTACTCACAGGATGTCAGGCTCACCTAGGCAGAGTCCAGCCATGCCCCCAGGTGAGGCTTATAAAGATCCAAGTCCCACCCACAGCTGCCACACCCACACCTGTCACCACTCCCATTTCCTCAGGCAGCCATTTCCTTCCCCCAGACACACAGGCATTCTGGCATGGTGCATCCATGTTCTGTGTTCCCCCAGGTTCTTTCTGTCATTTCCTTCCCCCAGACACACAGGCGTTCTGGCATGGTGCATCTGTGTCTGTGTTCCCCCAGGTTCTTCCTGTCATTTCTGACCTCAACAGTAAGGAGGAAGTCTTCTTTAGAAAAAGGCGGTGGCGGCAGGGTTGAGACCCTTTGAAAGGGCCTTCCTTGGTGATGTTTCCCTCAGCTGGGAGGTTTCCCTGAGCTGTGAGGCCTGATCAGCTTGTTAGCAGGAGGGCTCTGAGGACGGGGGGAGAGAGCCACAGACTTTGTACCAGGTCCAAGTGTGGAAACCAGAATCCTCCCATTCTCACAGACAACTGGGTGTGGTGAAAGGGCCGGACCTCAGGGATGCCCACAGAAAAGGCCTCCAAGTCCTTACCCAGATCCTTTTCAAAGAGAAGGAAGAGGAGGCTTTGGGGAACAAGGAGTGAGCAGTAGAAACCTAGAGTCTTCTGCAAGCTTGCCTTTGGGGCCCCTTTCTGTTCAGTGAGGTGGACCAAACACATGGCGGAGCTTCCTATTCCCAATTCATTTTCCCACTTGGGCCCAGAAAGCCACTGTGGAATTTCAGGAAAGTGGAGATTCTTGGGTTAACTGAAACAAAAGGGCTTTCAGGTACGTGTCCTGGAAGTCTCTGAGTTGGGTCCTTGGGCCAGTACCATGGTTATTTATTACACTGGTTATTTATTAGAGCTGGGTGACCACTGGACATCTGGAGGATGTAGTAACAGTCCAGGAAGAGTGGGGAGCGAGGGATTGTCGTGTGTGTGTGTGTGTGTGTGTGTGTGTGTGTGTGTGTGTGTGTAGTCAGAGCAGATATTACCAGAGATACTATTAAGATTACACTTTGTGGGAGTCAGGCAGTAGCACAGCAAGTTAAGCACAGGTGGTCCAAAGCACAAGGACTGGCGTAAGGATCCCGGTTCAAGCCCCTGGCTCCCCATCAGCAGGGGGGTTGCTTCACAGGCGGTGAAGCAGGTCTGCAGGTATCTTTCTCTCCCCTTCTGTCTTCTCCTCCTCTCTCCATTTCTCTCTGTGCTATCCAATAACAATAAATACAACAATAAAACAAGGGCAACAAAAGGAAATATTTTTAAAATCACACTTTGTACACTTACATTTTTACATAATTGCTCCCCTCCCCAACCATTTTGCTGGGGGGATGCTGGTGCACAGGACAGCTGTAGAGGACTGTGGAAGCTCTTCTCCCCATGATAGGTGTCTGCACAGTGCTCCCAGCACCAGTCCAGGTCTCTCTTCACCATGGTCCTTGGTGCCCCGGTCTCTCTCCAGACCAGAGTCCTTTGCTTCACAGTGACACACCTTGGCCAGGCCTCCTTCCATGGTGTGTCCTTGCTCTTGCCTGGCTGCTAAAGCTCCACCTGATCTGACAAGACAGCTTGTTCAGTAGCTGTGTTGTCTCTCCCTACTGCCTCTACCTCCTAGAAACGTCTGTCCCTAGGCTGGCTTCGCTGGAGAGAGAGATGAGGAACTCATGGCGGCATGGTAATATATTTCTTTATTGATGTGGATGTTCCAGAGTTGGGTGTGAGCACAGCGGGTTTAGGCCATGTGGAGCTAGCAAAATGGCTGCCTCCCGCTATGCACGCCAGCCCTTCTCCAGGTCGGGACGTGGAAGAGAAAGAGAGTGAAACCAGGAACAGCAGCGGGCTTATAGGAAAAAATATGGAAGTGGCATGTTGGGAAGGGCTAGAAAAGGCAGTGGAGAAAACAAGGCATTCTAGGAAGGTAGCAAGCTTCCATAGCTTGTTGAAGGTTCTAGCCAGTGGGATTAACCAACACCCTTCAGGCAGGGTGGGTCTCAGGCAAAACAATGGTGATGTAAATAGACCACAGCATCAAGCAATGCAGGGGAGCTGGTGTAATGCCCAGCAGCTCTTGCCTGGCTGCTAAAGTTCCACCTGATCTGACAAGACAGGTTGTTCAGTAGTTGTTTTGTTCTCTCCCTACTGCCTCTACCTCCTAGAAACGTCTGTCCCTAGAAACGTCTGTCCCTAGGCTGGGAAAGGAAAGGGACCTGTGTTTTCTTAGCACCAAGAGACTCAGGGACATACCCTCCTTTACATCTGCAGGATAGTAGCTTGTACTTTCAAAAGAAACAAACAAAAAAAGTCCAAGTATGGAGACATGCGGGAAGATATTTATCTCAAGAGATGGTTTGCATGTGTGTGTGTGTGTGCTGGAGAGAGGGCAGGCAGGGTCCCTGCTACTGGGAGTGGGGTTCCTCCTCCTCCGGGCAGCCTCACCTCTTCTCTGCCATATCCCCTGGATTGGTGCCCATGTGGACTGCCCAGGGTGCTCTGCTCTGCATCAGTTTCTGCTGGCATTGCCACAACACCTTCAGGGCCTCGCCTTGATGGCTGGATGCGTGGAGATGGTGGTTGTGTTTGACTGTCTTGAAAGTGGGCACTGGGTCTCCCTGCCTGGCTCTCCCTGGTGTGGAAGTCTGCTGCCCACACTGGCAGGAAGGCTTCTACTGAGTGAGAGTCTAGCTGCTTCTCCTCCCTTCTGTATCTGGCCCGTTGGGTCGAGAGCACCATGTGGAGTTTGCAGTGTCTGAATCAGAGCACACAGCTGAATTTCAGAGAGCAAAGAGCTGTACTGAATAGGAAGCCCACTCAGGCCTGTGTAACTGGCTCCGAGTCGTTGCCCACAAGACAATTCATGGCACTGGTCTCCTCTCTCAATGGAGCATGGAGAAGGGCCAATGAGGGACATTCATTGCAGGCACTTAAGCTTGCAAAGCAGTAGCTTCAAGGTCTTCCAGTTCTGCTTCCCCATTGTTCTCAGCACAAAGGGAACCAGGTAGTTACAAGGGGAAAAAAAAGTGTGGCTTCCTGCATTACAGCCTTTATGCTGCGTGACTTAGCCAAGTGAAGATACTATTAACTGCTAAATGATTCTTTGCACTAATTGCTTTGTAAATTAAGTAATCATGGTTTACATTCAAAGTGACTTCTGTTCTTTTCCGACCTAGCTTTGGCCCTTGGATACCGCAGTGCCAAGGTGTTCGATTGGCACCATGCTAAGGCACTTGGAGGTTTCATTAGACACCTGATGTGCTCAGAGCCTCCAGTCACAGCTCTGAGAAGAGGAGCTGGGGCACTGTCTAAACGGGTGTCTGCAGAAACTGGTGGTGGGGGGGGGCAAGAAGCATTTGGGAACTCAGTGACTTGCCTCTGCCTTCCGGGTCATCAGTCTTATAAAATCTACAGTTATTTCTCAGCGGAGTAACTGCTTTAAACCAACTAGAGCATCAATAGGAGCAGGCCAACCTTTTCTCCAGGTCCTGGGACCATGGCGGGGAGGGGATCTTAACATAAAGGCCACCTCTATTAGCATAAATTTCAAGGCCAGTGTGAATCCCTTCTTCTCTCTCTGCGGCTTTATCTGCCAATTGCCACTTACATTTGAGCTGAGTTGACCTTTTCAGCTCAGTACTTTATTTACAAGAGAGGTTCATGTACTCCAGGTGCAAGTACTGGAAGGGCCGCCATCCAAGGTCACACGCATGTTTCATGCCGGGCTAGAGAGACAACCAGGAACTCATGGCTGAGTGGGAATGCAATGCTCTTTTATTGACCTGTCTTTATATCTTCCCAGGTGGAAGCTGGCAGGCTGGAAAAAGGAAGTGACTAGGAGAGGGGGGCAGAGTGTGAAAGTAGCAAGCATCCATCTCACCAGTGGGGATTAAACCAGTGCCCTGCAGGCAGGGTGGGTCTCAGGCAAAAAAGTGATTATGTAAATAGACCACAGCATCAAGCAATGCAAGGGAACCTGGTGTGATGACTAACACAGATAGAAACAGAAGGGGTCTTAGAAGCAGAATTAGCCAAAGGAAAAATGACCAGCAGTTTCACAGTCAGAACGGAAGCACTGGCACCCTGGCAGGTGCTCTGCTTCAATTCCTATCTGATTTGGGGACTGGGATACAAGGAGTAACTAGACCCTTGAGTTGACAGCATGACGTCCTCACATAACCTGCAAGAATTCTGCCCTTGTGTCATTCTTCGTCAGTCCTGTTGAAGATACTCACATGTTGACCTGCATCCTTCAACCTATATGTAATCTCTCTATTTCTCTCTCTCAATACCAGAGCACTGCTCAGCTCTGGCTTCTGGTGGTGCAGGGGAATTGAACCTGCGACTCTTGAGCCTCCGGCATGCCAGACACTTTGCTATCTAGCCGTGCCCACTAGATGCATCTGAATCTGTGTGAATCTCAGTGCAGGGTTGCTTTGTATATATGAAAACTTTTCCTAAGTTCATTGTGATTTAAGATGACAAGCTCAACTTGGACTGCAAGGGAGGGTTGCATGAGCTAACCTCCTGGCTTGCAGGAAGGGATTCTGGCTGTTGGAATCTGTGATTGTCCACAGAGGGGGAGGGTGGGCATGAGGGTGGGGGGGTGCTTCTTCAGATGCTTATTCTCACTTGTGGCTCAAATACTCTGCTGGGCCCAGTATATGTCTCAGCCCCAGGGGCATACGGGAGGCTGTGTGTGGAACTCTCTCCTTGCAGAGGTCCAGAGTCTTGGCCTTTGCAGGTTGGGACAGACTGGTTCCCGAGAGAGATTAAATTTCTCCCGAAAACGAAGCCGTGACTGCTTTTGAACAACAGTGACCGAGGGGCAGCTGTCATGGCTTGCGAATGACAGTATGACAGCTGTTACTTCATGTCCAACATTTTTGTGATAGGAGCCTGGGTCATGCTTCCATAAAAGAAACAGCAGCAAAATAGAGAGGATGGGAGAGAGCTGAGTGGGGTGGAATCTATAGAAAGGAAACTGTTGACCCCATCCACCTGCCCCAGGGCCTGTGTCTGTTCCTATTCAGCAGAGGAGCCTGTGTAGCCTCTGAGTCCCTGTCAGTCTGAGCTCCCAGTCCATGGTCACAGCTGGAACATTCTAGGCTGCTCTCATGTCAGGACCCGTCTTCCTCGAGGGGCAGAGCAGGCTGACCAGCCTCCCTTCAGAGAGTGGGGAGTCCCCACCATGGCAGCTCTGCAATGAGGGCAGGTCCTGGAGAGGCCCAGGGCAACTCATTCTCTAAATACTTCCCCTTTACCACGTCTCTACTCTTAATGGTCTCCTCTATAAAGACACGGTCACTTCTGTGGTAGTAGGTGGCCATTTATCTGACACTACTTCTGCCTGCCTTCCCTGATACTTTCAAACAGACAGCATTATTTCCATTACCTTTCTTTGACTGTTACCGGAGCTTCAGATAGATATTTTACAATTAGTTAAGCTTTTGGATGAATTAAAGAAGAAAAAAGTCAAGGATCAGAGCTAAAGCTTACCAGGTAGGGAGTATACGTGGCCACGGGGCAGAACTTGATCCCACTTGAAAGGTGCTTGACCACTGAAAGCTCAGAGGCCATGGTATTCACACTCTCTTCCTGTCTCTGTCAGCCCAGGAACAGGGAGGTTAAGGCCCCTTTAGTGTGTGTGTGTGTGTGTGGTCAGCTCAGTAAAAAAAGTGATGTCCAGTGATAGGTATTTTACTATGGGTTTCCTAAGGTTATCTATTTCTTTTGTATATTAAAGTATTTGTGTGTATTAGGAGAAAAAGAAACTCTTCTCTGAATTAGGACACACTAGCAGCTCCAAGATGGGGCATGTCCTCCCTCCTGGAAATGTACTGACCCAGGCAGTGCAACTTCCGGGTCAGGCCTTCCTGCTGGGAGCTGAGGACACAGGGGTTCTGTTATTCTGACCCGAGTTCTGAGAGTTTCTCTGTGCATATGGACTAGGGAGAGCATTGAGGCACAGGGGCTGTGCTGTCCAGTGTGTTCTGTTCCTGACTCTGCTCTGCGGTGAGGATGGTGCTCATGTCTTCTCCTCAGCCCTGAGAGTCACCGTGTGGTGTCCATTTCCTGACCCACTCAGACTCCCAGGCACATGGATTTCTATTCAGTCTAAAAAAAAAAAATAAAGGAAAAGAAATGGTTGTTGGGAGTGTTGGACTGATGGTGTTGGCACTGAGCCCCAGCAATACCCCTAGTGGCAGGAAGAGAGAGAAGGACAGAGAGGGAGAGGTTCCTGCAACACTACTCCACTCCTTGTGAAGCTCCCCCTGCAGGTGAGGACTGGGGACTTGAACCCAGGTTGTTGTGCTTGGTAATGTCAATCAGGTATGCCACCACCCAGCCCCCCTTTCCCTCTCTACCTCCCCCTTCTCTTCTCAATTGCTCTCTGTCCTATCAGATTCAAAGAGATAGCTATCATATATAAGGATGCATGCATATCTGTACAGATATAAAAAGTGTTTTCTTAGATTCTACTCATGCCTACCCTTCACCTGGGCCAGGTCAACATAAGTCTGTACAATGTCTTCCACATCTTGTCTGCTAAGTGTCTCTAAGCACTGCAAATCCACTGCTCCTGGAGGCTATTTTTCCCCCCATTTTGTTACCCTTGTTGCCATTGCTGCTGTTGGTGTTGGACAGGACAGAGAGAGACCTAGAGAGAAGGGGAAGACAGAGGAGAGAAAGACAGACACTGACAGACCTGCTTCACCACCTGTGAAGCGACTCCCCTGCAGGTGGGGAGCCGGGGGCTCGAACCGGGATCCTTGAGCAGGTCCTTGCGCCTCGTGCCACGTGCACTTAACCCGCTGCGCCACTGCCTGGCCCCTAAGAGATAATTTTCATACAGGACAGATGTAAGATATGATGAGACTGTGGGAATTTACATGGCACTATTTAATTAATTGTATTCCCCCACACAATTAAAACACCACCATTAAAACTTTTAAAGCACTGCCCTCTAAAATGCTAACACTAAACAATCCTCTTTATATGCATTCAATGTTTAGATTCATTTTATTTATTTATTTGCCTCCAGGGTTACCGCTGGGGCTCAGTGGTGGCCCTACAAATTCACTGCTCCTGGAGGCTATTTTCCCCATTTTGTTGCCCTTGTTGTTATTGTTATTGTTGTCCTTGCTGTTATTGCTGTTGGAGAAGACAGAGAGAAATGGAGAGAGGAGGGGAAGACAGAGAGGGGGAAGAGAAAGACAGACACCTGCAGACCTGCTTCACCGCCTGTGAAGCGACTCCCCTGCAGGTGGGGAGCCGGGGGCTCGAACCAAGATCCTTATGCCGGTCCTTGCGCTTTGCGCCATGTGTGCTTAACCCCATGGTGCCACCGCCTGGCCCCCTCAGTATTTACACTTATTCTTACACTGGGCCATGCAAAGTCACAGCCTTATAAAGAGAGTCATTAGTTTTTAAAGGAGGGGAATAATTACATGAGTTGTTGGTACATTGTGAGGTAAATTTACCATCAGTTTAAAAAAACAAAACCTAAAGCTTAATATACTCAACAACAGAAAGAAGTCTGACTTTCATTGCCAGGAAGCTGTGGTCCTGCTGTTTCTCCCCTTTTCCAATAAAACATCACAGAAATGCGTTCTGTCTTCCCTGTGACCTTGGGGAGGAGAGTGAGACTGTCCCTTTGTCACCGGAGCGTTTTCCTCATCTCCTGACGGGCACCATGACAGTGGTGCTATTTCTAGCGCCCATTGTTTGTGGGAAATAGATTGTGCTGGCAGACTGTGTGTCCTGAAAATTGTCTGCTGGGTGTGCTCACTACTTGCTGTCAACTCCCAGAACGGCATTTTCTGACTATGTCAAAACATGCTTTTTGTCAAGCGGGTCTCGGGAAGGATGCAATCAGTGTTCTGGTTGTGGGGAGAAAGTCTGTGGGCAACTGACAGTACAGAGAGCCCCCGGGCTGTCCTGCCAGCATTCCCGCCGGCCTGCCTCACAGGACGGAGCAGACCGGCTACCCTCAGCTGTCCCTCCACACCAGCAGGAGGACACGGGGGAAGAGAGGCCCTGACTCTGGAAGGACTGTCCAGGCCCTGTGGCTTAGTCTCCTCAGCACTGCGGGTGGCCCATGTCTGCAGCCCTCAGCAGGGCCATCTGGGTGAGTGGGACCTGGAGCAGGGTCCCTCCCCTCCCCTAGGGACACTGCTGGTCTAGGGCACAGGCACAGGCTGGCAGCCCCGGGTCTCAGCTGGCCCTGTGCCTTCCCATCCTGAGAAGCAAAGGCCAGAGCTGTGTGACCACAAGATCCAGCAGGCCTGCTCCTGGCTCTGGCTTCACACCTGCCTGGCTGAGAGGTCTGTCTGAAACAGAGGCAAATGCAAATAAATAAAAAACAAACACCCACTAAGGAGCCTTCACGTTGTCTGACCTGTTCCGGAAGCAGGGCTGGGACACGGGCAGACTCGGAATCAGGGCTCTCACAGTGGGGATGCGTGACATCAGCTGCCACCAGCTGGTTCCCCAGTTTGGTAGATGTAGTCCTCCCCAAAATAAAAGCAGCTATAGAAATCTAAGAAAGCGCTTTATTTGTAAGAGTTTTATATTTATACTGAGAAGTGCTTTGCAAACTAAACTGGGAGGGAGCTGACTGCAGTATAAAATATTTGAAGATAGGACGGTTTTTCTGACTTAACAGTGGTAGATTCAGACAGACAGTGGGTCAGTCAGAATCTCAGAAGCAGTGCCAACAGAGAGAGATGACAGGACAGCCTTGTCCATCCAGAGACAGGAGGAGGAAGAGGCTGAGTGCCCTGGCAGGGGAAGGTTCAGGCCCTGTGACGCCCACACGGCCGCAGGTACTCGGAGGCTCTGGTGCTCTCCCTCCTCCATCCCTGCCCCACTGACCCCCCGGCGAGGGCAGGGACTTCAGACATGTCCCAGATGCTTAGGGTGTTGTCACTGCGAGAGGGAGCATATTAACAGACCCAGCCACCTCAAGCTCCAGGGAATTAAGAAGTGGAAATCCTGCCTCACTGCTGCCTGCAGCCTGATGCTGGGAGAGGCCACAGGCCTCCATTAGGCCTCGACTCCACTCTTAGCATCCAGCCACCCAGCTGTGATGTGTGGAGCTGGTCCTCGCCACACACACCCAACAAGGATGAGGACAGAGGGCCTGGGCCACGCCTGGTAAGGACCGCAGGCCCTGTGGCCGGGTGGTGGTGCACCTGGCTAGGCACACACACTCCAGTGCACAAGCACCCAGGTTCAAACCCCGCACCCCCGTCCCCACCTGCAGGGGGAAAGCTTCACGAGTGGTGAAGCAGGGCTGCAAGTGTCTCTCTGTCTCTCTCCCTCCCTATCTCCCTCTCCCTTCTCAACTTCTCTATCTCCAATAATAAAAAGATTAAAAACAAAAAAGACAGCAGGCCCTGGCGTCAGTGTGCCTCGTGCAGGCAGCAGGGCAAGGCAGCATCCCGTGGTGACCACACTCACACGGTTCGCTACTCCAAAGGCCCTGGCCAGCCTGCTAAGTGAGCCTGGGCAAGATGGGAGGAACACCTCTCGGCGTCTGCTGTGGAATGGAGCCTTGGCTCTGTGAGCTTCTCAAGGCAGAAGGGACTGAAAGCTCCAGTGCTCTTCCAAGATGCCACTGGAGTCTGACATGGCTGTGACTGGCCACCACTGCCACATGTCAGTGGCTGAGGCTGCACTTGCCCGTGTGTCCTGGCTTTGTACCCATCGTCCTGTCAGGGGCGGCCGGCTTCTCTCTGCTAGCGTACCCTCATGTGAAGAGTTAGGCACATTTTCTACTACTACTATAGAAATAATTGCCTCCTTAATGTCATATCTGGGTCCTTCACTGCTAATGAGTAGCAGACAAGTCATCTCTGAGTGTCATTTTAGTCTTGCATTGTGTGTTTCAGGTGAAAGGTTTGAGACAGACAGAACCACGGCACTCAGAGCTCCGTCGGCTTCAGTGGGGAAGAGCTCAGTGCTGGGTGTCAGGCAGGACAGAGCGGCACTCTCTGGGGCTGTCTCCCTGTCTAGCTTGCCCTCTGTCAGCTCAATGTGCTATCAGTGTGCCCACACTGTCCACCAGGGCTATATTTTTGAGGTGGATTTTTAAAAAATTAACTTGATTGGATAGAGACAGCCAGGCATCGAGAGGGAAGGGGTTGATAGACAGGAGAGAGGCAGCTGCAGCCCTGCTTCACCACTTTCAAAGCTTTTCCCCTGCAGGTGAGGATCAGGGGCTTGAACCAGAGTCCTTGTGACTGTCACATGTACGCTCGACCAGGTGCACCACCACCCAACCCCGATGTTCTTTTTTAATTTTTATTATCTTTATTTATTGGATAGAGACAGTCAGAAATCAAGAGGGAGATAGAGAGGGTGAGAGACAGAGAGACACCTGCAGCACTGCTTCACCACTTGTGAAGCTTTCCCCGGCAGGTAGGGACTGGGGGCTCGAACCCAGGGCCTTGTACATTGTAACATATGTGCTCAACCAGATGTGCCACCACCCGGCCCCCAATTTTCTTTCTTTTTATGGACAAGTTCATGTCCTCTGCAAAGATGATATTTTACGTTTTCTGCGTATACCTGGTATTGATGGATCCTTCTTGCCTGACTGCCCTGGCTGGACCCGTCAGATCAGTACAAAGCTAAACAGAAATGATGAAAAGAACAGCCTTGCCTCACTCCTCAACTCAAGGGGAAGAATGAAATCTGTAGCCATTAACCATTAAGCTTGGGGTGCTATCCCCAAGCTGTTGTAAGTGATCTTTGTCTGGTGGAGAAAGCACTTCTGTATTCCTTGAATGTTTTTACCAGGAATGGATATAGACTTTGTTAATTGTGTGTGTGTGTGTGTGTGTGTGTGTGTGTGTGTGTGTGTGTGTACACTGAATGATTCGTCTTTATCCTGCTGACTTTCCATGTTAAACCGGTGTTGCATGCCTGGTCTGAATCCCACTTGACTATGGCACCTAAGCCCTTGTGGGATTTGATCTAGATTCTGTCCAGGGATTTTTTTTCTCCCTATTCCTGAGATAATTTGGCTTGCTGCTGTCTTATCATGTCAAGTTTCAGAGAAATACTGGAAAATGTTTACCCTTCTTATGTCTTCAATATATATTCTGTAAGTGTTTGGGAGAATTCACTAGTGAACTCATGAGAAACTTGACCTCTTGGCTTTGCTTAGTGAGTATTTACTTTTTCTAATTATTTTCTGTGTCTTTTTGGGTCAGTGCTGGTAGTCTTTTAGTAATATGCTTATTTCATGGAAATTATCTAATGTATTGGCATAACATTGTTAATGGTATTCCCTAGTCATTTAAAAACTCTGTTTACAAGATCAGTACCAATGCCCTCTCTTCTATTTCTGTTATTTGTAATTTAGTTCTCGCCATGCTGGTCTTCTCAGAAAACTGTGTGTGCTACATGGGAAAATGACAGCTACATTGACATTTAGAAAGACATTTTTTTTGCCTCCAGGGTTATTGCCGGCGCTCAGTGCCTGCATCACAAATCCACTGCTCTTGGAGGCCACTTTTTCCCTTTTGTTAACCCTGGTTTTACCAATCTTATGGTTATTATTACCATTATTATTGATGTCGTTGTTGTTGGATAGGACAGAGAGAAATGGAGAGAGGAGGGGAAGACAGAGGGAGAGAAAGACAGATACCTGCAGACCTGCTTCACTGCCTGCAAAGCGACTCCCCTGCAGGTAGGGAGCCGGGGGCTCGAACCAGGATCCTTACACTGGTCCTTGTGCTTTGCACCACATGCGCTAAACCTACTGTGCTACTGCCTGACTCCCAGAAAGACCTTTCTTAATCTCCATTTCCTCCTGTGGTAGAGAAAAATCAGCTGAAGAAGTAGCATTGGGGCAAGGTGTTGGCACACCTCGTTGAGTGCACATGTTACAATGCACAAGGACCCAGGTTCAAGTCCCTGGTCCCCACCTGCAGGGAAAAAGCTTTGCAATTGGTGAAGCAGGGCTGCAGGTGTCTGCAGGGCAGAAAGGAGTCCCCGCACACTCTGTCTGCCATGAAATAGGTAAATGGAGCGGCTATTGATTACTATCAGAATTAGCTTCTCTATTCACGCGCGTGTAGATTAAAATGTGTTCTTTCTTGTAGTATTGGTTTCCTTCTTCTGTTCCATGGTCTAGTTAAATCTTCCACCTCCACACAGGTCGAAACCTACCTGACCGTGATGCCCAAGCTTCCCCTCCTGCAGCACAGGGAACAAGCCGTATTCTAAGAGAACACCACTGCAACAGAGTCTAGTGACAGTTACCTAACCCCCCCCACCACCACCACCAGCAACAATAACACACTTGTGCTTTGCATGAACATTTCTTTCTCCTTTTATTTTTAATTGGGGGATCAGTGGTTACAGTTGACAGTAACATACAATAGTTTGTACAAGTGTAACATTTCCCAGTTTTCCACTTAACAATACCACCCCCACGAGGTCCTCCTCTGCCATCCTGCTCCAGGACCTGAACCCTCCCCCCACCCCAGAGTCCTTTACTTTGATGCAGTGCACCAGCTCCTGCCCAAGTTCTGCTTGGTATTTTCTCTTCTGATCTTGTTTTTCAACTTCTGTCTGAGTGAGATCATCCCATATTCATCCTTTTGTTTCTGACTTCTCACTTAACATGATCTCTTCAAGGTGCATCCAAGATGAGGTGAAGAAGGTGAAGTCACCATCTGTAATAGCTGAGTAGTATTCCATTGTGTATAGAGACCACAACTTGCTCAGCCACTCATCTGTTGTTGGACACCTGGGTTGCTTCCAGGTTTTGGCTATTACACATTGTGCTGCTATGAACCTATGTGTACACAGATCTTTTTGGATGGGTGTGTTGTGTTCCTTAGGATCTATCCCCAGGAGAGGAATTGCAGGATCATAGGGTAGGTCCACTTATATCCTGAGAGTTCTCCAGACTTTTCTCCAGAGGGTTGGACTAATTGACATTCCCACCACCAGTGCAGTTGGCTTCCTTTGACCCCAAAACCTCTCCAGCATTTGTTGCTGTTACCTTTTCTGATGTATGACATTCTCACAGGGGTGGGGTGGTATCTCACTGTTGTCTTTATTTGCATTTCTCTGACAATCAGTGACCTGGAGAAATTTTTTCATACGTGTGTTGGCCTTTTGGGTCTCTTCTGTGGTGAATATTCTGTCCATGTCCTCCCCATTTTTGGATGGGATCATTTGTTTTCTTATTGTTGAGTTGGATGAGCTCTTTATATATTTTGGTTATTAGCCTCTTGTCTAGTGTATGGCATGTAAAGATCTTCTCCCATTCTGTGGGAGGTCTCTTTGGGTGGTGGTTTCTTTTGCTATGCAGAAGCTTTTTAATTTGATGTAGTCTTGTTGGTTTATTTTTGTTTTAGTCTTCATTGGAGTTGGATTCATATCACTGAAGATGTCTTTAAAATTCAGAGGGGAAAGAGTTTTGCTGATACTTTCCTCTAAGTATCTGATACTTTCTGGTCTAACAGCCAAGTCCTTGATCCACATGGAAGTAACCTTTGTGTTTGGTGGAATACAGTGGCTCAGTTTTATTCTTCTGCATGTTTTAACCCAATTTTTCCAACATTTGTCGAAGAGACTCTCCTTTCCCCATTTAATAGTCTGGGCACCTTTGTCAAAGATTAGATGTCCATAGGGGGCATGAACTTTTCTTTCAAAATCATGTTCATTGTCCTTTTGGTTTCCTTGGTCCCTGGAGGTGGGGCAGTACAAGCCTGCATATATCCCAGCCACCTGCAAACAAACAGGACTGACCTAGCAACAGGAAAAAAAAAAAGTTGTCTGTTTGCAAGCCAGTACAGTCAAAATGTTAACAAGGATCCCTAATTCCATAAATAAGTTTCCTTACCAGCAGTGAAATTTCTAGAGGACTCATGCTGAGTAAGCTAGAAGGCTTCAAGCTGGGCTCTTTTTTTTAGCAGAGAGAGTTGGCGCTCAGATAAATTACACTGATGACTAAGTAAAAGCAGGTAAGGTAAGACTAGGGCACAGCTACCATTCTTCATGCAAGCACCATTGTCAGGCTCAATGAAGCAGGCCTTTGGAGAGCAGAGAGAGGCTTGTCCTCACTGCTTTTCGCTGTGTTGAAGATCTTAACTGCTGTTAGTCTATTTTTAACCTATTTCAACCCAACCAAGATGCTTGCTGGCTTCCAGAGGGTGCTGAGCTAAGCTGAGCTGAGCTGAGCAGTGTCAGCAGGCTGGGGTCCTGGGACCTCTTCCGCCAGCCTCCTGCCCTACATTCCCTGCTGCAGCCTGGGGTTAGCCTGCTGGTGGGAGGCCCTCCCTTCGGTAGGAACTACGCAGCTCCTTGAGAATGTGGCTGTTAGCCGATGCCTTGCTGGGGTCTAGGCTGGGAAGGGATCTTATTAATTAAAAGCAGTAGAGTTGAGGGCCAAGTTAGAGAGATCTGGAGGTGTCCAGCCTCTCTCTGAGTGAGGAAGTCAATCTGAGAGAGGTGGAATGATACCTGTGGGGACCTGAGTGCAAAAAGAAATTAAACTGACAAATATATTAACAGTTCAGTAGAGGCAGAAAGCTACTCCACTCGGTAGGAAGTTTCTAGGGCACTAAAATGTCACTGGCTAAAAGGCTAGTCTGTCTGTGGTTTGGTAGGCTTCCCAGCTCTTGAAGACCTATCCTCGTGAAAGCTAGAGACATTTGCTCATGACCCAGGACCTCAGGGATGCTTTGAGCTTAGTCTCTGTCTGTAAACACGAGGCCAGAGGGGCCAGACCTCCTTCAGGCTATCTTCCAGCAGAATGTATTGATAGAGGAGAAGAAACGGACACTGTGTCTGAGAAACTCTGGATCCTAGAGCCATCACTGCAAAGTCCATGCAACATATACAGTTACTCTAAACAAAACAAAACAAACACTAAAATACTCTATATAAATAAAGTAGGGAAGTAAATCACAAAACTGATTCAATGGCAGGAAGAAACTCAGCATAGTGGCTTCTCAGGGCTCTTAAATTCTCAGTGATCCAAAGACTCTTGCAACTCAGACTTACACTGTGGTATATTTTGCATTTTCTTTTTTTGTTTACTAGAGCACTGGTCAGGTATGGCTTATTATAGTGGGGCAGGGCATTGAACCTGGGACAGCTCCAGGCAGGAAAGACTTTCTCCATCATCACCCTTACGGCTGTCTCTCCAGCCCCACATACCCATCATAGCAAGTCTGTGTTCTTTCCTCACTATCATCTCTGCTTCCTGCCAGTGACCTTACCCGACTGTGTAAGCAAGCCGCTGCCTCTGTCCCTCTTTCCCTCCCTCCACCTTGCCCAGGTGGCCTGCTCCCCTGCTAGCCAGGTGGCCCCACCCCGACATGGGTCTTCCTAGCATCGGCTGCCTGTCAGTCCACTCTGACATCCAGCCCCAGAGGCTCCCTGCAGCCAGCACCACTCCTTTGTGCCAACATCCCTATGCCCTCAGCATAAGCATTACTGAGCTTTCTTTGTTCACAGTGCAGTAAGTGGGACTTTGTAGCTGTGCTTCTTGAATCTGACTTATCACATCTTGATTAAGCCAGCATCGTCACTGGACAGTGAGGAACAACACTGCACAAAGCAGATAAAGTCTTTGACTTCACTGAGCTGTTTCATCATTCTGTGTGAAAATATCAACATTACTCAAGATTAATACATAGTATCGACATATTCATGTCTTAAGGGCTTCTTGTAACCATGCAATGTTGCTACATTTCATTGGGACTTCTATTTCTTTTTCAGTTTTGATAGAAATAGAGCAGATAAAAAGACAGAGAGACACCTGCAGCCCTGCTTCACTGCTTGAGTAGCTCCCACCCTGCAGGTGGGGAGCCCGGGGCTCAAACCCTGGTCTTTGAGCTTAGTACAATGTGCACGTAATGGCATGTGCCACCGTCCGGGCCCCCTCCTCGTGACTTCTTTGCAGTAATTTCTTCCGGGCAGTTTAATAGGAAAAGCTGGACTCAGAGACCTGCGCTGACCCGTTTTCTGGATAGTTAATTCTCAGAGGAGCTCAGGGAGCTATTTGTAAAGTCTGCTTCCAAGTGTCTCAGGAAAACGGCTTGAAAGTGTCTGCGCAGAAGCAAGCCTGCTTTTGTGGGCTGGAAGGAACGACTGGCCAGCGGTACCCCGTGAGAGTTTGAGACTTGACCTAGTGGTCTGCAGAGGGGAGCCGGGACTGTCTGTTGCATCACTGACTCCCTGGAGGCTGACAGAATGCTTGGCGCATAGTAAGTGCTTAACAAGTGTGGTATCTAAATTTACATGCCCATCTCTGTTCACTGTCATGCCTACGTCTACTAACTTACAGCCCCACATCTCCCTAAGAAAGGTGTCACCCACAACTATCATCCTGGGGTGGAACTTGTTCTCTGGATAGTCTACGCAGTAATGCAAAACCTGGAAAGATGTGTTCTGTATGGATGTGAACAGGAGAAACAAAAGTGGCAATAAAAAATATGTACTTCCATAAAGACTGACATTTTTCTGCTGCAGATCTTACTTACCTGTAACCAAATTTATTCCTGAACATCTTATTTTAGAGTTAAGTGTGTTGTTATTTTTAACTGAGCCCTATATGCTTTTTTGAATCTTGCTCTTAATTTTGCTATTAAATCTAATCACTTTTAAAAAATGACCTTAGATTCTTAGCTGCTTTCAGAATAAGCCATTATCTCATTTGAGCCCCCACCCCCCAACTCGCAGGGGGAAAGCTTTGTGAGAGGTCAAGCAGGGCTGCAGGTGTCTCTGCCCCCTCCCCCTTCCATTCGATTTCTGGCTGTCTCAACCCAATAAATACATAATTTTTTTTAAGTGGGGGAGGGAATCCACTAGAGAGAACCTCTCCCAAGCACTGTAGTATTCCCATGTGCTGTGCTGGGGGCTTGAACCTGGGTAGCAGGGGCTTGAGCCCATGTGGGGATATGGCTGACACCCTGATCATCTCTCTGAGACCAGTAGGAGTTCGCCCCAAAAAGCCTCCCTGCTCCTCCTCCCTCTCATCAGCTGGCCTAGTTGCCAGCATTCTGCACCTGGCCTGAGGGCAGGAGCTGTTTACTGAAACTGCTGCACAGATTATAGTTAAATTTCCATTTCCCACAGACAAAAGGGTATTGCCACAAATTGCTTAACCGTTAAGATTGCACCAGCCTTTGCCCCAGCCTCTACCTGATAAGATCACAACTTCCCTGTCCCCAGCTTGTTCCCGCCTCACAAAATTGACCTTTACAATGATTGGTCCGACCATACTTTTTTCTGCCTGCTTGTTCTAGTATAAGAATACCTTTGTGTAAGCCAATAAATGCACTACCCCCCACCATCATGTCCAGAGAAGTCTCTTTGCGCGCTCACCCCCACCGTGGCCTGTTCTCGTTATAACACCTCTCTGGTGGCCGACAGACTAGTGGGTATGGGTGGTCAATACAGGCTGCCCAGAGCTTGCCCTGCAAACCCAGGTCCTCACGCTCTGCCATCTCCTGCCCACCTGCAGCCTCTTTAAATGCATTACGCGACAGGTTTGATGCTACCTACATTTAAAAAAAATTTTATTTCCCCTTTTGTTGCCCTTGTAGCCTTGTTGTGGTTATTATTGTTGTTCTTATTGTTGTTATTGATAGGAGAGAAAGAAATGGAGAGAGGAGGGGAAGACAGGAGAGAAAGATAGACACCTGCAAACCTTCTTCACTGCCTGTGAAGCAACTTCCCTGCAGGTGGGGAGCTGGGGGCTCAAACCGGGATCCTTACGCTGGTCCTTGTGCTTTGCACCATGTGCACTTAACCCGCTGCGCTACCACCCAACTCCTGCTACCTACATTTTTTGTATCTATACTTTCCAGTGAGTCGCCCCTGCAATACTCCTTTCTCTCAGGTGTCTGACTTTGGTAAATATGACATATGCGCCTTGATCAATGAGCTGGGATTGCCGTTTGATTCTCTGGGAGAGTTTGCATTTTGAGGAATAGTGACTTCCCAGGCTACATTTAAATTCACTGGACCCAAGAAAGCAGATGCTAGTGCCCCGGGCGCATCTCTGATGTCAGGGAATCGAACTGTGTGCATGTGTTTGTGTGTAGTTGTGGCGTGAGTAGGTCAGGCGTCATTCCATTCAAGCAAGTCAGCTGTGCAGGAATGTCAGCAAACAGCTGGTACAGGGAGCTGACTCTGGATGTCCCTGTCGGGTGACTGGGCTCTGCTACGTGGGCCTTTGACACTTGCTTTGGCCTGTGGGCACTTAACAGATCTCGTTAGCTGGAGAATGACCTCCAGGGTGCCCTCCAGCCAGTGAGCTCAAGGAGGTCTGGAGTGGCACTGTTCCAGAGGCCGCCCCTGTCTGAGTCAGCTGTCTGGAATGCCGGTGTCAGTGTGACCCAAGCACTTCAGGGGACTACACCTAGTCATTATTTCATGTTTCCTGTGAGATCTGAGGGACTGGGCTCATCCAAAGCTCTATAAACAATCTTTTCTTTTTTAAAAATACTATATGCATATATAGCGTCATTTTTTAAATTTGTGTTTATTATCAGATTGAGACAAATTGAGAGGGTAGGGAGAGATGGTGAGAGATACAAAGAGACACTAGCTCTACTTCTCCACTCGTGAAGCTTCCCCCTGCAGGTGGGGATCAGGGCCTTGAACCCAGGTCCTCACACATTGTAGTGTGTGTGCTTAGCCAGGTGTGCCACAACCTGGCTCCATATATTTTACTTCAAAGGAAGAAAGACCAGAGCACATCTCAGCTCCAGTTTATGGTGGTTCTGAGGATTAAACCTGGAACTTTGGAGCCTATATCTTTTTTTTTTTTTTTTTTTGCCTCCAGGGTTATTGCTGGGCTCAGTGCCTGCACCATGAATCCACTGCTCCTGGAGGCCATTTTTTTCCCCCTTTTGTTGCCCTTGTTTTTGTAGCCTCCCTGTGGTCATTATTGCCATTGTTGATGTTGTTCATTGCTGGATAGGACAGAGAGAAATGGAGAGAGGAGGGGAAGACAAGAGAGGGGGAGAGAAAGACAGACACCTGCAGACCTGCTTCACCACCTGTGAAGCGACTCTCCTGCAGGTGGGGAGCCGGTGGCTCGAACCGGGATCTTTATGCTGGACCTTGGCTTTGCACCACTTGCGCTTAACCCACTGCGCTACCACTCGACCCCTGAAAAAGTTTTTAAAAATGTATTGATGGGGAGTTGGACAAGTCCTTCAAAAGGACTTCATTTTAAAAAATATTTATTTATTTATTCCCTTTTGTTGCAGTTATTATTGTTGTCATCATTGTTGGATAGGACAGAGAGAAATGGAGAGAGGAGGGGAAGACAGAGGAGGAGAGAAAGACAGACACCTGTAGACCTGCTTCACCACCTGTGAAGTGACCCCCCTGCAGGTGGGGAGCCAGGGCCTGGAACCGGGATCCTCACGCCAGTCCTTGCGCTTTGCACCACGTGTGCTTAACCCGCTGTGCTACCGCCCGACCCCCCCGAGCCTCCATCTTGTCTTTTTGCATAGCCATTGTGCTGTCTCCCCAGCCCTGGAATCTTTTCATAAGTAGGAAGAATTAAGACAGACAGGAGCTGCTGGTATTTCTTGCCATGCGAGATGCCATTTTTCTTCTTAAGCTCTGTGAGCTTTTCTCTTCGTTTCCCCTGTGTGACTCCCACAACTCAGAGCCAAGGGTGGAGTGTGGATCAGGGCCAAATGCTGAGGAGAGGGCAGGGACTCCTCTGAGGTGGGGCTGCTGCTTCTCATATTTTTATTTATTAATGAATAGCATTAGAGAAATCAAGAGGGAAGGGGGGTAGAGAGGAAAGAGAGAGACACCTGCAGCCCTGCTTCACCACTCATGAAGCTTTCCCCCTGCAGGTGGGGACCAGGGGCTTGAACCTGGGTCCTTACGCACTATAATGTGAACACTTAACGGGTGTGCCACTGCCTGGCCCTGAGGTGGGCGGACAGTAAATGGCAAAGGAAGGAAGTTGCAATCAGCCTGTGAGTTGCCTTTTGATCTGTACGTTTTCTCAGATTCACTCTTGAAGTCTGTGTTGAAAAACACTTGATGAAAAGATGGCTGATGAATCCCATGCCGCTATTTCCCCTTTCCTTCTAAAGGTTTAAGCAGAAGAAATTAACCTGTTGGTGAAAAGCAGGGATGGGACACTGCGTTTCTGCTTCTCAGAAGCCTCCTCACTTCAATCCCTCACCTTTGTTGGCTTATGAAACAACGCTGTCATCAGTGCAGTGTGGAACGCAGATGTCTGCCTACTACCACTTGCAGATAATTGCCCGCGGACCAGCAAACATCTGGAAATGAGTGCAGGGCCTCTCTCCACAGGTCTCACAGCTATGCCGTCAGCGTACGGATTGTAGGCCGTGGTTAGTTGGGTGACTGCACACTTACACACTCAGGGCACAATCAGCAGCAGGGTGTTTTGTTTCCCTGCCCCTCCCCCAAGAGCAAAGTATTGGTGAGGTTTCAGAACTCTGAGTACAGCCTATCACATTCTTTCCCAAATGGAATTCCACATTTTTGGTCAATTGGAGCACATCTGGCCAAGCTTTTTAAAAAAATTATTATTATTACATGTAAGGATCTGTCTCCTCTCACACTAATCTGGCTGATACTCAAGTTCTAAAACTGGAGATGTGTAGGATCACTTGCCAAGAGAGTTGAGATGTGGCATCTGAAAAACAGTTAGTTCCAGGAGTTAGTTTGAGAGCCTGTGTACACCAGTTAGATCAGGAAGAAGATACCTACTACAACGAATGAAGGTTCAAAACCATTCTGAAATGTGAGTGCCTTGACATTCTCCTCAAATCAGTTTTGCTGTGAGAGGCAGGTTGGAATAACTATCGTCCCCAAAATCGGGGAGAAAAGAAGGGAGACAGGGCATGTCAAAGGATGAAGAAAGGAAGGGTAAAATGCTTCTCTTCTGTTTTTATTATATGCAATGATTTCTTTGCCCTACAGTCAAATAGTGTATAAAGGAAAGTAAATAAATACACTTACAGGCTAGCTGAGCTCTGTGCTAGTTAAACAGAGCTTGGCTGACTGTCTGCTGGACTGTTACACTCTGATGCTGCTGGTTCTAGACGGGTATGTCAGCCTCACGACATACCTCTAAAGCACAGCACTAAAGACAGAACGAGGACTGCACTTGCACAGCTTCTGCAGTACTGAAGGGAACTGTCAGTTAAGTTCTTCATACAGTACTGGCACTGCTCTGTCCTTACCAGACCCAAGTACTCTGAATAACTATTATCGCTCATTCCATTGACAGTGAAAGGATGCTCTAATAATTTGGAGGCAGTTTTCCCAAGACAGACAGATGATAGTTTGGCAGAATTATCCCAGGTGATTAATGTGAACATTATTAATCAATGTCTATTCCTGTGAAAGCTTACAGTTTACTTTGAAAAACAGACAATGTACCTGAAAAGGGAAATATATTTTAGAAGGTGATCAATAATTTTGGGGCTGGGAAGTGGTGCGCCCAATTAAACGCACACAGTACTGAGCACAAGGACCCGGGTTCGAGCCCTGCTCCCCACCTGCAGAGGGCACATTTCACAAGTGGTGAAGGAGATGTCTAGTTTTCTTTCCCTGCTGTCAATTTCTGTCCAAGCCAATAAAATGGGAAAAAAAAAATGTCTGCTAGGAGCAGTGGGTTCCTAGTGCCGGTCCCATGGCTGCCAATTCTTAGCAACATCGCCCCGCCAGATATTCGTTGGGATGCGGATGCGGCATCATCTAAGTTCATTTCCCACGTCTACGCTCGACCGGACCTGCCAATATACACGGATATCTTCGCCCACCCTGTCCAACGCTTGACGTCTCGTCACCCAATCTGGTCCCCTGTGCCTACACTGAACTTCTCTGTTCCAGTCTCTTGGAAACAGAGCTGGCAGTCAGCTGAGGTGAAGAACAAACACCTCATCACAGACCCCTGCGAGCGTCAACCCGGCTTTGACCTAGCACGTTATGATTGGGCCCTCCTCAATCGCTATCGAACAAAACAAATAATCATAAATGTTACCTGATTTCAAGGCCTCGGAAGTTATGCTGTTAAAATAACCAGAACAGAAAGCAAGAAAGAATGTTATTTAGAATTGGAAAGAAGCTGGGAGTCGGGCGGTAGCTCAGCAGGTTAATCGCAGGTGGCACAAAGCGCGAGGACTGGCGTAAGGATCCCGGTTCGAGCCCCCAGCTCCCCACCTGCAGGGGAGTTGCTTCACAGGTGGTGAAGCAGGTCTGCAGGTTTCTGTCTTTCTCTCCCCCTCTCTGTCTTCCCCTCCTCTCTCCATTTCTCTGTCCTATCTAACAACGATGACAACAACAATTACAGAAAAAAAAAAAGCTGGAAAGAAGCCAAGAGATCCCAGTCCTGAATGGGAGAAAGTAAAGGTGGTGTTGCTCACTAGTGAGTGAGACACGAGTGGATCATAAATATAAATCATTATTTCTGTACTATTTTTATTGGACAGAGGCAGCCAGAGATAGAGACAAAGAGACACCTGCAGCCTTGCTTCACCACCTGTGAAACTCCCCCTTGCAGGTGTGGATGAGGGGCTGGAACCCGGGTCCTTGTGCAGTATAATGTGAGCACTTAAGTAGGTGTACCACTACCCAACCTGCAAATCATTCTTCATTAAAGTGACCTTACTTATTCTTGCTGAGATAGGCAGGGTCTTGAGTTGGTGTGGATTGAAGAAATCAGCTTAGCCATGGGATCAGTCAAGGAGGGAGTGCAAAATGCTGGTTAAGTGGACAGTGTGGTCAAGGAGAGATTCTCAGTCAATGGTGTGTGTCAGAGAGACAGAGAGGCAGGGGGCTGTACTTGTGTTGAGGGGAATGGTGGCTGACTGGTGTTGTATAAGCAGTCATCAAACTCAAGCACAGGTCAGAGCTATGTGGTGGTGGGCAGTGGTCACGGGCAGTGAGGGAGACTAGAATGCGAGTGGACGATGAGGAAGGGCTGGCGGTGGGCACCAGGTGCAGCTGCATTCACACAGAGCTGGTGTCGGGGCTATAGTTCAGCTAGCCGCTCTGAATTACATGTTGGTGTGCACATACTACTTGGTGAGTATGTTAAGTTTTGTTAAAACTAAGACGTCTCAATTTTTAAATTATTTTTATTTATTGGTTAGAGACAGAGAAGTGGAGAGTGATACCTGCAGCCCTGCCTCACCACTTGCAAAGTTTTCACCCTGCAGGTGAGGGTTGGGGGCTTGAACCCAGTCTTTGAGTATTATATCATGCTTAGACCTACCTACATCACACTATAATCGTACCAGTGTCCTGTCTTCCTACAGAGAGAAAGGTTAGCCTGCCCTGTGGCAATATATCCATGGGCATATGGATATATGGAATGCCTGGAACATGTTAAGGGCATAAACACAGTCTTATCAAAGCGACCAGTGATTATCTAAGGGACTGTCCTTGGAAGAAAGTGAGTCAACTGAGCCCTTGGTGCAGAGACTGGCTGAAAAGAAGCTCACGGGAGGGTTGTGTTGACTTCACCTTTACTGTGATTGTCACAACTAGAATATTCTTCAGCAAATCAGTGGCTAGAGATAGTTTCCCACTTTCACTGCCTGCCCTAGTTTTCCCTATAATAGCTGCATTGTGATTTTTAAAACTCCATACTGAAGATTTTTTCACACTTTAAAAAAATTATTTATAAATGGAAATACTGACAAGACTATAGATTAAGAGAAAGATATTTCCACACAATTCCCACCACCAGAACTCCGTATCCCATCCCCTCCCCTGATAGCTTTCCTATTCTTTATCCCTCTGGGAGCATGGACCCAGGGTCATTGAGGGTTGCAGAAGGTGGAAGGTCTGGCTTCTGTAATTGCTTCCCCGCTGAACATGGGCGTTGACAGGTCGACCCATACTCCCAGTCTGCCTCTCTCTTTCCCTAGCAGAGCGGGGCTCTCGGGGAGCGGAGCTCCAGGCTCTGCCCAGCAAAATCAGGTCTCATGATTGGTCTCATGATTTCCGTCAGTATTGACAATTGGGTCCGTCTAAGTATGACATCATATAGGGAACCTTTTCTCTTTTGTTTTGTGTTGAGAACTATGTTAAGATGCAGTCTTAGTAACTTGCAGGCAATGAAGTCCCATAACTTACTCATCTTCTAATTGGAAGTGTTCTTCTTAGGGCTGGTTGGTGGTGGGCACATCTGTCAGTGTGCAAGGATCCAGGTTTGAACCCTGGTCCCCACTTGTACCAGGAAATCTTTGTAAGTGGTGAAGCAGGGATGCCGGTGTCTCTCTATCTCTTCCTCCCCTCTCAATTTCTGGCTGTCTCTATCCAGCAAGTAAAGATGATAAAAATAAGGGAGGTGTTGTTCTTTGATTAGTTTCTCTCAGCAACCCTTCCCTGCCCCTGTACCTGACAGTTATCATTCTACTTTTTTCTGTATTGATTTTGAGATTATACATAGATTATACATATCTACGTCGTGTATTTTCCTTAGTAGAATATCAAGATGGTCACAACAGAAGGATTTGTCTCTTCTTGTGGTGGAATATTATCTTATATAGGTATATTTTATCTTTTTATATATTTATTGGCACATGACAGCAATGTCTCTACTTGTCAGAAGTCTGCAGGTAGGGAGCAGGGGCTGGAGCTCGAGTCCTTATGCTTGGTGACATATGTGCCCTACTCCACTGGGGAGCCACCACCCCAGCCCTATAACCGGTATGTCTAGGATGCCTGTTCTAACAGGCATGAGGTGACATCGTGTTGTGATTGTGATGTGCAAGTCCTTGGTGATCAGTGATGGCTGAACACCTTTACACGTGCCAGGTTAACCTTTTGGCCACCATTTCTTAGGGGAAGATGTCTCTTCGATTGCTGTTTTCTCCCATTTATTGGGCTGCAGTTTTCACTTTGCTGGTCTTTGTTTTGCAGAAGCTTTTAGTTGTTGTAGTTGTATGCAGTGATTTGGGTTTTTGCAAGACTGAAGTCAGCATGGTATAGAGAGACCTAGCTTCTAGCAGATTCAGGTTTTTGAATTTTTAATATTTATTTTCCCTTTTGTTGCCTTTTGTTGTTTTTTATTATTGTTGTTATTGATATCTTCATTGTTGGATAGGACAGACAGAAATGGAGAGAGAAAGACAGACACCTGCAGACCTGCTTCACCACCTGTGAAGCGACTCCCCTGCAGGTGGGGAGCCGGGGGCTCGAACCAGGGTCCGTAAACCAGTCTCTGCACTTCGCACCACCAGCGCTTAACCCACTGCGCTACCGCCCGACTCCCGGCTTTTTTTTTTTCCTTCAAGTTTTAGGTTTTATAGACTTCAAGTTAAATTTTGAATCCATAGCCAGCTAATTTGTAGCTGCTGCCAGGGCTTCCCCACCCCAGGTCATCCTTCCCATCTGATGGGAAGGAGAGAGAACACCGTGCTGAGCCTGCCCCAGTGCTGTGAGTGCTGGACTTGAGTCCAGCCGGGGCACAGGACAACGCAGACGTGTCCCCGGGCGTCCTGCCTTGCTGAGTGGCATACGGTAGACTGTTTCCTGGCTCTGTGTATGGTTGTCCAGTCTTGTCTTCCACTGAGTGGCTTGGCTTCCTTACCCGATGCTGGTGGACTCTGTGTTACAATTGTCTATGTCTCTAGTTTTCCTTTTTGCCAACGTCATAGTGTTAAATATTTGGGATCTTACATGCTTTCATATCGATTTTAGGGATATTTATATGTATGTAAAATGCCCTTGGATTTTTGTTAATATTGATTTGTTTTATAAAGACTTTGAGTAACGGCTAGTTTTGCAGTATTTTTCTTTTCTTTTTTTTTTTTTAATCTTCAGTAAAGATTAAGATTTCTTTAAGTTTTGTTAAATATTTATTATTGGATAGAGAGAGAGACATCTGCAGCCCTGCCTCACCATGTCTAAAGCCTTTCCCCCTGCGGGTGGGGACCAGGAGCTTGCATGTAATGTCTGCCACCACCTGGCCCTGTAGCATCACTTTTCCTGATTCACGAACATGGAGTAACTTCCCATTGGCTGCTCTCACCTGATTCTGGAGCATGGAGTAACTTCCCATTGGCTGCTCTCACCACAGCTCTGTGTCTAATCTTCCTGACACCCGTGCTTCTGTCCAGTCTGGGTGCTGTGACTTGCTCTGTGACCTTAAATCTTTAATCAAACTAAGATGAGTTGTCTTTAGTTTTTCTTCTCGTAACATCAGAATGACTACTTAAAACTCTGCTTGTCGGGAGTCGGGCGGTAGCACACCGGGTTAAGTGCAGGTGGCACAAAGTGCAAGGACTGGCGTAAGGATCCCAGTTCGAGCCCCCGGCTTCCCACCTGCAGGGGAGTCGCTTCACAGGCAGTGAGGCAGGTCTGCAGGTGTCTTTCTCTCCCCCTGTCTTCCCCTCCTCTCTCTCTTTCTCTCCGTCCTATCCAACAACAATGACATCAATAACAACAATAAAACAAGGGAATAAATATTGAAAAAAAAAAAAACTCTGCTTGTCTGAGAGGAAACAGGAAGCTGTCTTCTAAAAGGCAGAGAAACCAAGAGCCCCAATCTGTTAAACATTTAGACTGTATTTTGTATTTTTGTTCATTCATACATGTGCCTAGACGTCCCTGATTGCTAAGTAAATGACATGTCTGGACCTCAACTCGTTTCTCCTAACTTCTGCTACCCCTCTCAGAATTGACTGATGCTGCCTTCAGTGCCTGAGTCTTGTCTCTGAAAGGGAAGTGACCCGTCCTCTGTACTGTGTGCATTTACCTGCATCTGCTTCTGCTCAGTGCCGTGTCCTCCTCTGACCTTCACCACAGCACGCCTTATGCCATAGCTATACTGAACTCAGAGGTGGCGGGCTCTCTGTCCGTGGACTGCAGGCCCCGTCCTCTGGCCAGATGTTCAGCAGGACTGACACTGTGAAGGACAGTATGAGTAGCTGTCAGTCAAGTGGAAGGGTGAGGGTATGGGTCTTGAAAATGCCGGCGTACGAGGAAACAAATTACTCTTAACAGCCTTCAAAATGAAGTGGCTCTCTGAATCATTCATTCACACACACCTCACTTTTCAGAATGGTAAATTCAGATGCAAAGACATGAACTAAACTGCTGAAGATTGAGAGATGATAATGGCACAGGCCCCGTGCAGTGCAAGCTGTGCATGGAGGGGGTGGCGGCCGTGGCATCCTCTGGCCAGGCCATTCTCCACCTGACCTCTTCCTCTGGCTCACAGGGAGTTTCTGTGACCTCCCCAACTTGGAGGAGGTGGTGGTTTCAGTGCCTTGTGCGTGGGGACCCAGAGAGCCTGGTCTGGCCGGCCCAGCCTAGCCGTGACTCTTCAGAGAGGCTTAGGGAGCTGCACCCAGAGCGGGCTGGGCCCCGGGGGACATGCTGCTCCTGAGCCCCCACAGCTGACCCCCAGCCTCGTTCCAGTGCCGTGGCTGAAAGCATATGGACTTTGGAGTCAGATGGGAGTAAATTCCAAATCTCACTCTGAAACCTCTGGGTAAGTGACTCAGTTCTTCACTTACACAAGGTGGAAAATGGCATTTTATTCACTACTGTCAGAGGCTCAATGAGATGCCCCATGTATCACAGCCAGGGGCCGCTTAAGCCTTTTCCTAGGAAAGCAACCCTACCCTCTTGTGATCATCCAGTGCTGTGATAAAGTATCTTTTGATAGTGTTCCATACTGCTATGCTCACAGTCTATAAAGCACGGCCAGATACGCTGATTTACAGCACAGTGTTTTTGCTGGCAGGGCTTGAGAGAAGGGCGTCTGAGAGGAGGTAACTTGTAAAGTGCCACATTGAGTCTCAGGCATTGTGCTGGGCAGGGTCAACCCGACTGGCACCTTCCTCTAGGTATGAAAAGTAAAGCCTGGAGAGCTTGAGAGACTCATTTGTACTTGCTTGACAAGAACTGTACAAATGTTGTCTCTCAAAAATAAATGCTAGGGCCAGCTGGTGGCACACTCGGTTGAGCGCACTTATCACAATGCAGAAGGACCAGGGTTCAAGCCCCTGGTCCTCACCTGTGTATGTCTCTCCAAAATAAAAATAAACAAATAACCAAATGTTCTGGCTTCACTGATCTAACTTCTGTACACAAACTCCCTTCCTCCAAGTAAGACACGGCAGTGGGGTTTTAAGGATCATTTCCTGTATTACTTCAGTCTCCCACAGGCAGAACAACTTAAGTAGCGCCTCCTGGATCTCCAGAAAGACTGGGGTTTCGATCTCGAAGCAGCAAAAGAGAACTGGCTGTGTAGTAAACACGCAAGATGATTTCCCCAGGAGGGCAAGGTACTGGCGTCACCACAAGCCTGTGGGATGTCAGCAGACGGTGACCATGAAATGAGCACACGTGTGGTGGATCTTTCCCGACATTCTGACTGTGGAGAAACCCAGGGTTTCTGCTTTTACAGTCAACTCACAGGGCCAGCAAGAGAGCTCACCTGGGCAGGTGACCCCTGCTTGAACTCCAGGGACAATTACAGGGAGGGAGCTTCCATGCTGTGTTGTCTGCCTGTCTGGATCTTTTCCTCTGTATCTGAGAAGTTGCTCCAGAGTGGTGAGATCCTGGAGATTACAGAAATAAAGACAATGGATAAATCTACTTAAGCAAACTATGGAATTGTTGGGAAAGTCCTGACAGATTTTCCTATGCAAAAATTCATCATGGCTTCGCCAAAATCCCAATAAGTATGTGACCTGGAGCTCCGATTCCCCAGAGCCCTCCCTCACTAGGGAAAGAGAGAGGCAGGCTGGGAGTGTGGATCCACCAGTCAACATCCATGTTCAGCGGGGAAGCAATTACAGAAGCCAGACCTTCCACCTTCTGCAACCCACAATGACCCTGGGTCCATGCTCCCAGAGGGATAGAGAATGGGAAAGCTGTCAGGGGAGGGGGTGGGATATGGAGTTCTGGTGGTGGGAACTGTGTGGAGTTGTACCCCTCTTTTTAAATTTTTTTATATTTATTTTCCCTTTTGTTGCCCTTGTTGTTTTTTATTGTTATAGTTGTTATTAATGTCCCTGTTGGATAGGACAGAGAGAAATGGAGAGAGGAGGGGAAGACAGAGAGGGGGAGAGAAAGAGAGACACCTGCAGACCTGCTTCACCGCCTGTGAAGCGACTCCCCTGCAGGTGGGGAGCCGGGGGCTCAAACCAGGATCCTTACGCCGGTTCTTATGCTTCGCGCCACGTGCGCTTAACCCACTGTACTACCGCCGGACTCTCTTGAGTTGTACCCTTCTTATCCTATGGTTTTGTCAATGTTTCCTTTTTATAAATAAAATAAAAACATAAAAATATAGGAAAAAAATTTAAAAAGAGAGAGAGAAGTCTGATGATAGCTTTCAGTAGTAGCAAAATATGAAGTGCGGCTGGGTTGAAACTGAATCTAAAACGGGGCTCAAGCAAGGGGAGCAGGAAGCTAATTCCAGCGTGCACTGCCTCACGCAGGCTGTCTGTTGGTGACTCAGATCATTTGTACACAGATTCCATTAGCGGCTTAGACACCAGTGTGCCCACGACTGCCCCTGCAGCTGGAAGCTCTCATCTCCGTGCTGTGGTGTGACTGTGAAGAAAAGCCTGGGGTTGCAAGTGGAAGAGAAGGTCTGTTTTCCACAGAACAGAGAGGGGGAGATGAATCAGGGGAGTCTTGATTCAGTGAAAGGTGGTCTGAGCAGAAGCCTGAAGTCAGCACATAGGCGCTGCTGTGCTCAGAGGCACGCGTGACATACTCAGCTGCCATCTTTGCTTCACAGAAGCTCTCTCCTCTCCATGTGCTCTCTGCAGCTCCACCCAGGCAGTTGGCACCTTCTGTAGGCTGTGGCGGAGACTCTGGGCAAAGAGCTGCTCTCCTTGCACAGACGTCACCCTCGGCAGAAGCATTTCCTTTGGGTTCAGGTCAGATGGTATTTTAACCTGGAACCCCACCTCCCCAGAGCCCTGCCCCACTAGGGAAAGACAGACACAGGCTGGGGGTGTGGATCCACCTGCCAACACCCATGTTCAGCAGAGAAGCAATGACAGAAGCCAGAACTCTCCCACCTTCTGCTCCCCATGTTCCCAGAGAGATAAAGAATAGGGAAGCTTCCGGGAGCCGGGCGGTAGCGCAGCGGGTTAAGTGCAGGTGGCGCAAAGCACAGGAATCAGTGTAAGGATCCTGGTTCGAGCCCCTGGGTCCCCCACCTACAGGGGAGTCGCTTCACAGGCGGGTGAAGCAGGTCTGCAGGTGTCTGTCTTTCTCTCATCTCTGTCTTATCCAATGACATCAATAACAACAAGAATAAAACAACAAAGGCAACAAAAGGGAATAAATGAATAGATTTAAAAAAATAAGGAAGCTTCCAATAGAAATGAGGGGACAGGGAACTCTGGTGGTGGGAACTGTACCTCTCTTATCCTATAATCTTGTTGATCATTATCAAATCACTAATTTAAAAAAAAGTGACCTGGAAGCAACCTAGGGGTTCAACAACAGATGGGTGGCCACGTAAGTTGTGGTCTATCTACACAACGGAATATTACTCAGCTATTAAAATGGTGAATTCACCTTCTACACAATGGAATATTACTCAGGTATTAAAAATGGTGAATTCACCTTCTTCACCTCATCTTGGATGGAACTTGAAGGAATCATGTGAAGTGAAGATAAGTCAGAAGCTAAAGGATGAATATATGGGAAGATCTCACTCATAGAAGTTGCAAAACAAGATCAGAAGGAAAGCACTAAGCAGAACTTGGACTGGAGTTGGTGTCTTGCACCAAAGTAAAAGACTCTGGGGTGGGGTAGGGGGGGGTGGTTTCAGTTACTGGAGCATGATGGCAGAGGAGGACCTAGTGGGGGTTGTATCGTCACGTGGAAATGTTACAAATGTGAAAACTATTGGGTTTCACTGTGGACAATAAGCCCATCCCCCAATAAAGAAATTCAAATGATAATCAAAGTGCCACCCCCACCCCCACTCCCCTCCCCGCATTCTAGCATTCATCCAGCACTGTAGGAGGACACTATGTCGTGGGAAATCCCCCGTGCTGGACAGGTGCTTTTTCCTAGAGACTTCTGCTCTGCGGAACATGTGACGTTTCCGGAGTGCAGTCATTATGGCTCCCACCTCTGCAGGCAGACAGCTGGAGGAGGGACAGGCGAGTGAAGAGCAGTTCAAGCGGAGCCTATCCATTTTGTTGGCATTATAGCTTTTCTATTAATTCATACAGATATTAAATATTCAAGGCCTGCCTTATAAATTAGTAAACAGAGGGTATATGAGCATGTATTTCATTTTACGCTCCCTGGGATAGCCGTATGAGGCCGGCGACTTTCAGACTGATGAACAGGACAGTGGTAACGTGTCCGTATTTCAACACACAAAGATTTCTATCCTGTGCCTAGAAATTATTAAACTAACTCTCGGTATATTGGGGAAAGGCATTTTAAGTTGAACTGAGCCTTGTTTTCTGCAAGTGAGGAAAAGGGTCAAAACCATTACCCTCTCCTGCAAACCTGTGGAATGTTTCTCAGAGGATAAAATATTGATACTTTTTTTCTTCCTCCCTGTCAGGTTGGCTTCTATTTGTATCCATGTTTCTCTTTCTCTAAATGCCTAATTGCTGTGTAAGTTTCTAATTTGTTTCTTAATTTATGGAAGATAAAAATAGGTAGAGCTATATTTATTGATAACTTATATCGTTTCTTCTTTTTAAAGCCAGAGCACCGCTCAGCTCTAGTTTATGGTGATGTGGAAGATTGAACCTGGGACTTTAGAGCCTCAGGCATGAGTCTGTTTGCATAACCATTATGCTATCTCCCCCAGCTTGACAGACAAAATTCTCAGAGGAAAGAGACAGACACCTGCAGCCCTGCTTCACCACTTGTGAAGCTTCCCCCCTGCAGGTGAGGACCAGGGGCTTGAACCTGGGTCCTTGTGCACTGTGAGTGCTTAACCAGGTGCACCACCTCCTGGTCCCCTCTCCCTTTTCTCCTTCCTCTCCATTTCTGGCTCTCTGTCAAATAAAGATGGGGGCCAGGTGGGTGGCGTGCTGGTTCCAGCCCTTAGCTGCACGTGTCAGAATTATATCAGTCAGGAGGTGGCTGGCCTGGTAGAGCAGGACTCTCCTTTTTTTCTCTTCTCACTCAAATAATAGTAATGGCGTTCATTTATGAATTACTTATAAATTATATTTCTACATGTAAATCCTCCTACCTCCTGTAACATCAGCCATTTCATGTAGCTTCCCTGTGCCTCTTTTTTCCCCATCTATTAATGGGAGGGAGATATTCCACACAGGTTGGTGATTATGTGAGTTGGACAGTGAGCTGCTTCCATGTTGTGGTCAGTCTCTCTGCCCCTATCTAAAGGGAATGATGATGATGATGATAAAAGGATTAAGAAGAGCTAGCCATCAGTCTTTGAGTAACCATGCGACCATGGATCCCTGCAGTAGTGTGAGCATTCATTAAAGGCTCCATGCCATTGTGGTCAACTGAAAGCGTTCGTCTCCCCCTACAATGTAGTCAGGCACTACAGTGACACTTGTAGCTGGGATGGCAGCAGACCAGGTCACCAGGTTCACCAGGTGACAGGTAGCCTCCTGCTCTAAAAGCTAGATGGAACAGGTGGTACCAGATGGGCAGTGAATCAAGAACCCAAATATAGCAAGATACTACCACTGAAGGGTTGTGTGTGACTACAGGTGTTTTGACAATCGCTGTAATGTTTTTATGATGCCGTAATATTATGTTCAGTACTATGACCGATCTCTCTCTCTCTCTCTCTCACTTCCAACGGCTTGGTGTCAGCACTACGAACTGACTGCTCCTGGAGGCCATTTTTTCCATTTTTATTTGGTAGGAGAGGGAAAGAGAAAGACACCTGCAGACCTGCTTCACTTGTGAAGCTTCCCCATTGCAGGTGGGGAGCCGGGGCTAAACTGAGTTTAATGCCAATGCCTGACACCCCCCCCCCATCTTTTTTTAAAAAGTAAAATTTTCCCTTAAGCCCAAACCTGCCCAAATCTTGGCACCTCAGGTTTCCGTTCCATCCTGGTATCACTGTCTTTCTCACCTTTCTATTTTTGGCTTTGCTAGCTTGGATTCACTTGGAAACTCAAAAGTTTTCCCTTTTCCCCAATTGTCATTTTTTTCTCCTCACAATTGACAGGTACTTACTTATTTTTTTACTTTGACCTTCAACTATTTTTATGAGATCATTTATTTTCCCTCTAAAAATATTACTAAGTCAAAAAGCACAGTAACTCATCTGACCTTTACAAAGGCACTGGTGATTATTTCTAAAAAGGGCCCTACTCTACTCTGCCTGCCAGTTCCCCCACTCAACCTTCTTACACTTCCATCTAATGAAGATGAAAATGGAAAGCAAACAGTGTGGTTCTGAAATTGGCTGAATGTCTTTCAGGCATCTTCCCCCCCCCCCAAAAGGCGTGTGAATGTCAAGTTTAGTTTTTTTCAAAGCACTAAGTAGCTAAGAACAAATTTTGCTTTTGAGAAGTTCAAACAGCTCTCTATTCTAATAGCTGTGAGTGGGAGAATACTGAGGACAGAGTAAAACATAATTGGTTAAAATTAACACTTTCTAGACTGCATAATCCCCCACCAGAGGACACTTGATGAGACCTCTCTGTGCGTGAGATGAGAACAAACCTCTTCTATTTGTGAAATATCTCGTAAGCTAATCATGGAGTTAGTGCTCAGATCTGCCATAAATCACACGCCCACCAGAAGCGTGGCAAATGTGACACATAGTGAGTGGTGTTTTCAGCTTTATTTTCTATTAAAAATACTGTACTTTTTAACAAACTCCACCACATATGCAAAAGACCTGGGTTTTCAGAGTTTAGTGTTTTGTTTTTTTCTTCAAAAGCAGAGGCGGCTCGGCGGCCATACGGCTCAGTGTGAGTGAAGAGCTTTATTTGCTTACTTGCTCTAGTTGGCCTGTCTGTCTGTCTGGAAGTCATTGTGATAGAAATGGAAGTCAGGGAGTCGGGCGGTAGCGCAGCGGGCTAAGTGCACATGGCGCAAAGCGCAAGGACCGGCATAAGGATCCCGGTTTGAGCCCCCAGCTCCCCACCTGCAGGGGAGTCACTTTACAAGCAGTGAAGCAGGTCTGCAGGTGTCTGTCTTTCTCTCCCCTTCTTTGTCTTCCCCTCCTCTCTCCATTTCTCTCTGTCCTATCCAACAACAATGACATCAATAACAATAAAAACACAAGGGCAACAAAAGGGAAAATAAATTTAAAAATTTAAAAAAAAGAAATGGAAGGCAAACAGTCACTGGTAACACAGGGAGAGCTAAGAAAGAGGAGGGAACAGAAGACACATTCAAAGGAATCATGAAGGAAAGACCTTCAGATTTGGGGTGTGGCCAGCATGCAAATGGGCAGGAAGCAGACTGGAGGAGCATCTTCTAGACTTGTGCACCAAACAGTCCGACCCTTCCACCTTGCTGCTCCAAGCCCACCCTAGCGACAGCAGAGAAGCTCAACGGCCCCCCTAGAAAAGCTGATTTCTTCACTCGATTTATTTTTTAGCACATAGTACTTTATCTTCATGGAAGCTGTCAGTTTGATGACATAAGTTCCCCTGGACCCTCAATTAACACCTAACACTGCCCACTATGATTCTTCCTATTCATGCTGCTTTTTATTGGCTTGGGTGATGTAGCCAGGCGAATGAGCTGGTGACTGATCAAGCCCTTTCTATTGCTGTTTCATAGCCCATTATTCACTGCTTGGCTTTTTTTTCCCTCCTTAATATAGAATCAATTCCAAAGAAACGTACTAATCCCAGTGACTTTCAGATCAGACTGTTTATCTGAACATGTACATGAAAATACTTGTAAATATGTACAAAGATAACTTTGTGCAGACGTCTGTATGGTAAATGATTCCACTAATCATACTATTATAAACGTAAAGGCTTTCAAGTGAGGATCGTTCACAAAAACATGCATGTGACATCCTCCTCACACGCCCCTGCAAGGTGTGTATGTAGGCAACCTTGGCGGCCAGTCTCCTCTGGACGAGGGTGAAGTGTGTGCAGACAGATACTGCAGTGGTGGGTGGAGATTCGGGCTCTAGTAGATGTGAAATGTTGGCAGCAGCAGACAGAAAACACGTTGCAGGTAGCAGCTTCCTCCTGTCTGACTAAGGAGAGTCAGGGGCCAGCCCCCCAGCGTCTTTGAATGACACTCGGGTGTTGCTTATGGTCACTGCTTACAAATTCTCACACTGACCAATGACAAAGGAGTGAATGTTCATTCTATGATTTTATTAATCACTTCTTTGAATGCCTAATGCATACGCTTCACACTTGTTAGTAAAATATTTAGCATTTTACTTTTTTAGATATACAAAATATAATTCAGGTTTTCTGAGATCCATAAAGCAAACTTTTTTTTGAGTGCTCCTGATGACTTTTTCAGTCAGAAAGAGAAAGGAGACCACAGCACAGGCTGGAGCCTGGTATGACGTGAAAAGCAGAGGCACCAGAGCCCTGCCCAACTAGGGAGAGAGACAGGCTGGGGGAGGGATCCACCTGCCAATGTCCAGCAGAGAAGCAATCACAGAAGCCAAAACTTCTATCTTCTGCACCCCATCAAGAATTTGGATCCATAACTTAGAGGGGGGAGAAATGATAGAGGGAAGATGACCAGAGGGCTCTGAACTCCAGTTCCATCAGGAATTAGAGAAGAGGGGGATAAAAGGAAGGATATTGAGAAGTAGTACTAGGTGTAGGTGGGCAAATATATATAGAGATGTGTATGTATGTATATGTATATATACAGATGTAGAAACTGCAGTAATCCATATCTGTGACCTTGGCAGAACTACTGTCGTTTCCTGTGAAAGGGATGGTGATACAGGACTCCGGTGGTGGGGATGGTGAGGAATTAGACTCCTGCTATTGTTTAGCTATGAGATACAAACTTGTAATGACTTCCCAACACTTGCCAGTTTCAAAATTTTTATATTATTCTCTTTGTTGCCATTGTTTTGTTATAGTAATTATTGCTGTTACTGATTGCGTTGTTGTTGGATAGTGTCGGGCTAGCGTGAGAGTGTTCCTTCCCAGGCACGTGCTCTGAGTTGGAGAGAACTCAACTCAATTCTTTTTCTAGGAGGATGGAACAAAAATTCTTTATGGGGAGGTCTGACTTCTAGAACTGCTTCTCCACTGGACAGGGGTGTTGGCAGGTGGATCCATACTCCCAGCCTGCCTCTCTTTTCCTAGTGGGACAGGGTTCCTACCCCAGACTAACTTTACTTCTCTCTTTTTTTTAACAAAAACCCCATAGTTGTTTAATTCTCTGATTAACAAGCGTTGTCCATTCTGAGAGGATTTTGTGTAAAGGCATTATGGACATAGTAATATTGTTAGGTAGATGTTTGTTTTGCCAGCACACTGCTCAGCGGTGAAGACTTGCAGCCTCAGGCATGAGTCTCTTTGCATAACCACTGAGCTTTCTACCCAGACTGATAAGATGTTTTACTCTTGTCATATTATGTAAGATAAACCAGTAGTAGGAGGAGGAATACCAGATGATGCCACTTGTAGGTGGAATTTAAGAAACAAGGGATTAAAAGGGCAAAGGCGGGTTTGAGTGGGACAGTGTGGGATTGCTGCAAGGAGCAAGTTATTGCCCAGGCCAGATTTTAATGAACAATTAGAAGAAAAAAATAAAACCTCCTTTGGATAAAAAGAACAAATGCCTAGTGGTGGATGAGTTTAATTCTAATGGGATTTCTAACAAGATCAAAGGTCAATGAGGCAATTAAAAATCAAATGATTTCTTTAAAATGAAACGAAGCCCTGCTAGACATCAGAAGCAGACGTTACTGAAGTTGTACACAGATTCAAAGTCTGAGTAAACTTGCCCGTTTTGCGGATAGGACTAACTACATTCATTCTATTAAAAAAAAAAAGCTAGAAGAATATAAACAATCATCTCAAAAATACTTTACTTCTGGAGGACTCTGAACCTTCTCCAGTTGGCACATCCTGAATAGTCACTATTGTCTAGATGAATGAAAGTGGCATTGTTAATGTCTCTGTTAATAGGTCATGACAAAGACATCTATCCTCGTTGACCTCAGGACACTGGCATGGCATAGGTCCTGACAACGAGTACAACAAAATCTAACGGTCTGATTAAGATCATGACCATGACTTAGCACCTCTCATTTCCTTCCTCAAGAAATAGCCCAGTGACAGCCTTAATATGTTTCTTAGTAGAAGATGCAGTGCCTTGGACTATGTCCAGGCTTTTGACAGCTATATATATCATGGGAAGGTTGAAAGGTAGGAGACAGCTTCCAGAAATAATGAGTACCTAGATATCTGATAGTCATCTTAAAACAATTTAGTTAGACAGAGCCGGGAGGCAGCCAGGAACTGAAATAGAAGCTGCAGAAAGGAGTAAGATAAGGGCTGTAACTCACAGAAATCTGCATGCCATGCCACTGGTCTTTATAGACCAGAGGATTCAACGGTGACTGACAGGACCGAGCTGCTCATCTGAGGAGACAGCAGGATACAGACAGCTGGTTCATGCACACCACTGAAGTGCTGCGATAGATGATAGATTCAAAACAAGAGGCAAACAGATTATCATGATAAAGAATCCTGAGTTTTGGGAGTGGGGCGGTAGTGCAGGGGGTTAAGCGCAGGTGGCACAAGGCGGAAGGATCCTCATTCGAGGCCCCGGCTCCCCACCTTCAGGGGGAGTCACTTCACAGGCGGTGAAGCAGGTCTGCAGGTGTCTGTCTTTCTCTCTCCATTTCTCTCTGTCCTATCCAACAACAACATCAATAACTACAACAACGAAAAAACAAGGGCAACAAAAGGGAAAATAAAATAGGAAAAAACTTCCTCTTCTGCCTATTCCCAATCTTCCCCTACTCTTCTTTCACTTCTTCCTCCTCTTGCCCCTTTCCCTCTCTTCTACCACTCATGTTCCTCCTCCCAATCTCTCTCCCCTTACCTTTCCTCTTTCCATTTTTCATCCTCCCCTCCTCTAACTCCACCTCTTCCTCCAATTCTCCTCTGTGACGCCATCATCACAGAAGTCAGGCACACAGATGTGAAAGACAGTAAAGTCATGCAGACCCCACACAGCGAGCACGTCTTATAAACACTGGGATCCCCGGTTCCCCATCAAATACAGATCAGGCTCATCGTTTCTCCATGAATTGCAGTGTTCAGCCTATTCCTCCTCTTCCCCCTCCGTGAAGTGACTGGGGGAAGTTTTTATTGCATTTTTACTTGCGAGTTTCTGATGGACAGTCCCTGCCTTAGACAGCGGAACAGAGCCTCTGACTGTGGTGACTGGAGTAGGCTGGTTTTCCTGGGAAGGGTGTCTGGGAGAAGAAGTCTAGCAGTGCTGTGGAAAGCACTCTCCTGCCTGGCAATTCTCAGGGCATTTGACTGTCCCAGGAGTTGTTGCCAAAGAAAGTGCTATGCGGAGTCAGTAGAGATGAGATGCGGAAAAGGCATTTTCACAGTGGGGGGGAGGTTTGTAAAAGAAAAAGAATTCACATACAAGACTTCAGGGACTGACTTTGAGTGACTTTGGAAGGTGTCCTCACAAAGCATTTAAATTCACTGTTTGCTGCCTCAGTGTCTGTCCCTCCAGCGTGTGTTGGCTGTTAGCTTCCTGTGTGGAAGAGGCTGAGGTCTCCATCCTGCTTTTTGGGTGGTTTAACTGTTCCAGTTGGCGCAGTGATCTGATAAAGATCTATCTACCTCCATTTCCTTGGAGTTTGACAAGCACCTTTCCTGTAGGAACCCGTTGTCCCTGGGGCTGCCCCTGTAAACAGCCTCTCCAATTCAGTCTCTGCTAACTGTGTGCGTGTGCGCTCTTGCATGGGCGGGTCTGCATGTACAATGGGCTGGCAGCTTTTCTAACATGGAGGCCCTGAGTAACTAAGCAGGGCAGCCACTATCTAAAATATGACGGGCAAACCTGAGAGACAGAAGACAGAACATTGGGCTGGGGAGATAGAGCGCTTCTGCAAAAGACTTCCATGCCTGAGGTTCAATCCCCAGCACCACCATAAACCAGAGCTGAGCTGGACTTTGCTCTGCATCTATCTCCTTACAAATTCAATGGATTATTTTTTTGTAGAAAGATTTAAGCAACAACTATGGAAAAAAAAAAAGAATGTCAGAGTGTAGCACCATGTTTCTCTGAGCAGAGGCAGCAGGGAAGGTTCCGGATGAGCTCCTGTGGTGGTGGAGCTCAGTCATCGTGATGGGGCCAGTGGGGTGCAGACCAGCCCACACCTCTAGTCTGGCCTGGCCCGTCTCCCCTGCTTGCCCCACTCTTAGACCCCGGAGATGCTCAGAGGTGCCTGTGATGGCAACAGGCCAGAGCTCTAAACAGGAGCATGGGTGAGACAGAATCGGAAGACAAAACTCAGACCCCTGGGTAGAACTAATGGGCGACAAGGCCGACACACGGGGAGGCCACATGCCTTTCCCACTTGCCCTGGTTTTGTCTCACCTCCTCCTCTGGCCTTTGCAGGTGGATGAGAATCGGAGGTGTTAAAATGTCCTTAGGTTAAAGGTAGAATAGATTTGAGATTGGCTAGCTTTCAGCAGAGAGCACTCTACCACGCAGAAGGCCCCAGAAACCCGCCAGCCAAGTGTGGCAGGAAGGTAGAGAGTCTGTGGGCATCAAGGAGAGGCTCAGAAGGGGGCCAGGAGGTGGTGGTGCACACACATTACCATGAGTGAGGACCCAGGTTCAAGCCCTCTCCCCCCCCAGTTGCAGGGGCAAAGCTTCAAGAGTAGTGACGCAGGTCTGCAGGTAACCGTCCTCCTTCCCTCACCTTACTTAAGGTCTCTGGCCTAGCAAAAGAAAAGGAAAAAATGACAGTCAGGAGTGCTTAAATTGTGGTGAGGGAAATACAACATAATACTGAGTCCTGGGGGTTGGATGGTGGCACTCCTGGTTGAGTGCACGTGTCACAGTGCACAAGGACCCAGGTTTGAGCCCCTGGTCCCTACCTGCAGTCGTCTCTCTCCCTCTGTAGCACCCCCTTCCTTCTTGATTTCTGGCTGTCTCTATCCAGTAAATAAAATAAAGATAAAAAAATACTGAGTCCTGAGCACCATTTCCCTGGGGGGGTTGACTCAGAGGCCCGCAGTGAGTCCAGTGGATAAGAAAAAAATCCACCTTTTCTGCTACTTACTTTGCTGCCCTGCCCTTCCATTCCAGACGGTTCTGAGTTCACTGCGTGGGTTCCCTTCCCGCCAAGCAGATGGCTACTCTATGAGAGTAGCCCGAGACAGGGAGGCCCTGGGCTCACAGGTCCCCGAGAAAGCCTGCGCACGCTCTGGAGCTGGAGAGAGATGGGCCTAGAAAGATCCACCACCATTCCAAGACCCCCAAAGTGACTCAGAGCCACTGTTGTATGATTTACAGAGAGTCTTGCAACTTTACTAGAATTGTTAGATTTGTAACAGATAGGGCTTTTAAAATACGTGGGTGGTGGTGCAGCTGAGAAAAGTCTCTACAGTCTAGTTCTAATAGCAACAGCAGTTCACACAGTGAAGCCAAGGATTCAGTGAACCGCATCTTTCAGGAATTTTAGATGTGGCTCATCGTGGGGTGACTTGATCCCCAGTTCCCTACCTGCAGCGGGGTCACTTTACAAGCAGTGAAGCACGTCTGCAGGTGTCTATCACCAAGCCCCAGCGATAACCATGGAGGCCATCAACAAATCTTGTTCACGTGACTCAGCTGTCCATGGGGTAGAGTGGGGACTCTCGGTGCACTGGGCCTGTGCTGTCAACAGTAGACGCAGCCTTTCTACTAAGAACTTCATAGAACTTCTGTGCATTCTTTCTGGGGAGAGAATGGTCAGGTGCCCTTGGCCTCTGTCCAGCGGAAACCTCCGGATGCTCCTCCTTCGGGTCGAGACAGTCACAGAGCTCCTGTGTGTCATCCGAGAGGCTCCCTAGCCAGGGTGCTGAGGGAGGCAGCTAAGATCCCCGTACCACAAGTATAAGGTTTAGTAAGAATCTGAGTAGCGAGGTGGCACAGCAGAAGAGAGGGAGAGAGGCAGACACTCCAGTGCAGCACCAGGTAGGCTGTAACCTGCGTCCCCACATACAAGTATCTGATCAAAAAAAGTATTAGCTAGAGACAGAAATTGAGAGGGGAGATAGAGGGGACCAGGGGCTTGAACCCAGGTCCTTGTGCACTGCAGTGTGCTCAACCAGGTGCGCCCCCTGGCCGGTCCTGTGTCTGTGATGTTTGTTGTGTTGACTGGGGCACCCTGTGCTGGTGGTGTGGGTGTCTCCTCCCATGTGAAGACCTGAACGAACTTGGCTGCAGACCTGGTTTTCAGCCGGGCCCCATGTTTCTCGTACCTTGACACTTGCATTTCAACCTCCACCTTCAGATCTCCTGGACTTTGCACTTGGGCTGGAACTCTATCACTGGAGCCCATGTGTGTGCTCAGGTAAACTGAGCCATGTGAGATTCAGGTCACAGAGGTAAGTGCACCCCGTGATCTATCTCGAGACCCCAGATCAATAGAAGACACAGCCACTACACTAAATAAAGCACTTCAGATAAGTAACAACACCCCTCCTATGACATCTAAAGTTATGGTCACGCAGATCTGGGGGCGTTCAAAAGAGCTCACATTAGAAGAAGTTCTTGCAACAAAGGGGGGACACAAAGCAGAACTTGGACTGCAGATGGCGTATTGCACCAAAGTCAAAGACTCCGGGGTGAGGGTGGCGGGGAGGGTTCAGGTCCTGGAGCATGACGGCAGAGGAGGACCTATGGGGGTTGAATTGTTATGTGGAAAACTGGGAGATGTTACCCATGTGTTGGGAACATGTGTGAGCCTGATAGAGCTTAGGGAGAACCACCCCCATCCTTGGATGGAGGTCTGAGAAGATAACCTCTTGGTAAGTCTCTCTCAACCGAGGTGAGCATAAGGGGGGAAACTCAGACTTGGTTCTTTCCTTCTTGACTCTCAGGCCCACAGATACCCCAGTACTTCCCTCCATTAACTGCAGGCCACATGGCCGCAGATTCACTCATTCAAAGTCACCTTCTGATCACAGAAGAACACACCTTATCACACACTTCATCACACACCTCAGACCCCAGACAAGAGAAATTCCAAACTATATGGCCTTTTGATATCCATCTTCTCTCTGTCTCACCCTACGGATTTAATCCCTATGCTTCTCTCAAATACCTTTGGATGATTAAGTTGCTTGTGTTATGAGAATAACTGTTTTGTATCTCATCAATTCCTGTTATACCAACCCCCTACTTTAGGGGCATGCTGACTGTTAAGAAACCTGTAATTTCTGTCATATTGCAACAATAATTACCTCCATTGCTTTTCTATTTAACTCATGTCAATTTTGCTAATAAATGGACTCTAGGATTCTGGGACTCAAGGACTCAGATTCTAGATTCACGCTAAGAGTCCCCTGGTGTCTTTTACTTCGTGTCACCCCTGTCGTGAGCGAGAAAGAACCAGCCCGTTACCTTTCCCCTGGAGGACACCCTGCCGGAGAAGGAGAGAGACACCCCGAAACCCATGTACAAGCTACTGTATTCTACTGTCCACTGTAAACCATTTACCCCTCCCCCCAAGAAAGAAAAATAAAGTTTCTGAGCTGGCTCTAGAAGGAAGGTGGAGTTTTTGGTCTAGTATTCAGAGCCTCCCGAGGCGGTGTGTGCTTTACCCCTCAGGCCCGGAGCACAGGGCAGGACTAGACACCTCTCTGCTGAGTGGTGGGGAGCCACAGGCTTGGCCTTCAGCCATGGGGTGACAGAATCGATTTGCTCCCTAGAACAACTGCTCTGTCAGAAGGAAAAAAGAGTAAGGGAACAAGAGGGAAGATATCACACATGATCATTTCTAGTTTACCCCTCATCTGTTTTCTTGTTTTCCCAAACACTTCTGAAAGGGAGAAAGAAAGCAAGCCTGTGCACCTCAGAAACTAACCCTACACTTAACTTTCTGAGCAGGAGTAGGTTTCCCTACAGGGCTCATGGCAACATCTTCAAAAATAATTTCTAGAGTCTAAGCATCTCAGCCAAGAAGCAGTGACTTCCCCGAGTACGATACAATTTTCCAAATCAGAGTCTAGTTCAATGAGCTGGTTGAGCCGTCTGGGAAATCTGGGATTAATAGTGTCATTCTGATAGAAATAACCGTGGTTTGAGTGTGTGGAGGGGGATCCCCCCACTGGGAACCGCAGCTTCCGCTCAACAGGAAGCAAGGTCTCCACTCCAGAGAAAACTAAGAAATGGGGGCCCAGGAGGGGTCGCCAGGACCTAGGGGTTACTTTCAGTGAGCCCGCTGATACGCCGACCACCATGCTCACAAGGGGGCACATGACTTTGGAAACTAGCAAGGCATTCTGGTGAGAATAAGTCGATAAACAAAGAAATAAAAAAAAGGTTCAGGCTGACGTCAAAAGCTTGGGAGTCAACAGAGAGCCCGAACAGGTCTGGGTCTACAAGGAGGCAGGGCCAGGCCGTGGTTTAGAGCTGAGTCCTCCCAACACAGTGCTCAGGGCCCTTGTTGCTAGACTCTGACTCTGTTTTTCCTTCAAGCTTTCATGAGAGATACTCAGAACCTTTTCGGTTATGCTGTTCACAGCAAAGAAACAGGGGTGAGGTGACATTAAAACAAGGCTTCTCTACAGAGCCACTTTGGCTGCAAATTTCAGTATTTCCAAAGTTGACATGTGTATCAGTCTCTCAGAAAAGGTCACCGGTACCCTCCGTGTGGACGTGCACTGCCTTCTCCTTCCAGCCTGCGCCACCCAGAGAGCGAGGAGGAAAAGGGGAGGGACATTTGGAAGTAGTCATAGATGTGACTTAGGAAGAGATACCGCCAGAAAACAGAAGTGGTTACAGGCAGGGCGTGGGTTTTAAAAAGCTAAACCTTTGAGTTGGCTTCTGTGTCCAGATAGCATCGTGCCAGTATCAACTCTGTTTCTCTCTCTCTCTCTCTCTCATGCCCTAACATGTGAACGTTCCCAATTTTCCTGAATAAAAGTCATCATGCTCTCTCCAATTCCTTGTTGAGATGATGTGTGATGAACTTTTCAATGTTGGGGGAACAAACACTGGCCTTCCCTTTCCCCCAAAACAGGACCATGGGGAAAAATTGGCAAATGTACACAGATAGTTGTGACCATGTGCTGGGGAGGCACTGGCATCAGGTAACACTCCACCTCCACACACGCAGAGAGAGAGAGGGAAGCAGGCAGCCGGGAGCTGTCACATGCACACAGACGGCATGCGGGCGTCTGGCACATGGCTGCAGTGGGAACAACCTAGAAAGATGCTTTTCCTGAGAACAGCAAATGCGGGATTGGGAGGATGGATGGTTGCTTTGGATGACTGGAGACTGTCACCCTTTAGAGCCATTCAAGACGGGCACCTGTACGTCATCCGACTGCCCATGGATGGGAAATGTGTCATGGACTTATCAGAGCACGATTTTCAGTTCTTTTTAATTAAAAAGAAAGAGTGCTCTGAGGAACATAGAATCGACCCAGGCTCCAGCCTCCAGTCCTCACCTGCAGGGGTAAAGGCTCATAAGTGGTGGATCAGTGCTGCAGGTGTCTGTCTCTCTTCAATTGATTAATAAAGATAATACCAAAAAAAGGGTATTTAAAAACCAAACAGAGACATGGGCCCTAGTCAGGGAGCCCTGAGATTCCCACACAGACATGATGGGCCTAGACCTCTAACAGATCCCCCTCTCCACGGTCACTGGTCATCTCCATCAGGAACAACATCATGGACCCCTTTGTGAGCCCCTATAGGACCTTGCCCTCAATGTGGATCAACATTTTTAGGGAGTGTTCCATTCTCCAAAGAGAGGTTGGACAACATTCTCTACCTGTCACCTGAGGATAATGGGTCCTGAAATTGGCACAGCCTAGAATGTTCCTAGCCGTGACCACAGAATCTGAGCTCAGACCTACAGGGATGCAGAGGTTACACAGGCTCCTGTGCTGAATACGGGCCCCAGATCAAATCAATGGGGTTTACAGTTAACAATATTTATACGCTTTCCCCATATTTGGGAGCTACTCTCTTCCCTGATCCAGCTTTCTGGTCCTTTTCCCAACTGCATATTAGATGTCAGGCTCAGGCAAAAACTAGTAGGGTCATGGGCCCCCTTGGAATATACCTAAAACAGACAGCAAATCTTCATCTGCAATATTACAGCCTTTAGGTTCATGATTAGTCAAGAATTTGTTCTGCTTTATATCTTAACTCTTTTTGAACCACCAGGTTCCAGATGCTACCATGATGCCAACCTGACTTCCCTGGCAGACATCCTCACCAGTGTGTCCTGGAGCCCCACCTCCCCAGAGCCTCACCCTACTAGGGAAAGAGAGAGGCAGACAGGCAGTATGGATCGACCTGTCAATGCCCATGTTCAGCAGGGAAGCAATTACAGAAGCCAAACCTTCCACCTTCTGCACCCCATAATGACCCTGGGTCCATATTCCCAGAGGGTTAAAGAATAGGAAGCTATCAAGGGAGGGGAGGGGATATGGAGTTCTGGTGGTGGTGAGAATTGTGTGGAGTTGTACCCCTCTTATCCTATGGTCTCATTTCCTTTAATTAAAAATTAAAAAAACAAACAGCCACAAAAGTCAGTCTTACTTTTCAAAGTTATCTGTTAATGAAAAGCCACGTGAAAACGAAGCTCTGGCTGTGTTTGCAAAGTGAGAGGTGTGATTCCGTAGTTCTGAGGGGCGTCTACTGTTTGAGGTGTTGGGGCAGAACCAGACCACTGGCACAGCATACTGCTAGCATGATGCCAACCAGACGTCCCTGCAGACAGCCTCACCTCCCCACAGCCCTGCCCTAGGGAAAGACAGAAGCGGCTGCAGCTCACAGAGTGAGAGGACACATGGTTCTCTCACACTGCTCCCAACAACACACCTTTCACATAGGGAAGAGCAGTAAATCTTGCCCCGTATCACACTTGTGCAGGCTTCCCCTCCTGGGTGTGTGGGGTGGGAGTGAGCTTCCTGCTGCTATCGAGTCACCTCACCCAGTCCTCCTCATTCCCAGATAAGTACATTCTTTTATTTTAAAACTGATTATTAGATACACAGACCTCTGCAGGTGGGGACCAGGGCCTTGAACCTGTCTCCTTGCACAGTGTAAGGTGAGTACTTAGCCAGGAGCACCACGTGCCCCCCCCCAGCACTCCTTTCACCTGCTGGAGGAGTCAGCACCTGTGTCTGAGGGCAGTTCGCAGACTCCAAACCTGTGGTTGGAATACGCACAGAACGAGCCTGACCTAGGCTCTCTGGTTCCACATGCCCCTTACGTTCCATACCAACTCTGCCAGGCTAGCTCCACGGGCAGGAGGCCAGGAACTTGTGGTGGCATGGTAATACGATTTATTCATTCAGGCGGATGCCCCAGAGTCGGGTGTGAGCATAGCGGGTTAGGCCACGTGGCGCCAAACCACAATGGGACACAGGACAGAAAAGAACAAAACCAGGAACAGAAGTGGGTTTTATGGGACAAAACTGGAAGTGGCAAGTCGGGATGGAGATGGCTAGGAAAGGGGGTGGAGAAAAGAAAAAGGCATGCTGGGAACTTCCTTAGCTACTGTTGCTATGGTTTTAGCTGGCCGGAATTAGCAATAGCCTGAGGGGGTAACGTGGTGGGGAGGAGACCTTTAATCATTTATAAGACAAAGCAGAAGATTGGTATGTAGAAAAGGGACTGGCCATACTAGCAGAGGGTGGTTTGTGGGCCCTGCCAAACTCAACCACATCTGCACAATTTCCCAACAAAATCTGGGTAGTACCACGTCGGTCAGCATGAGCACTGACAGAAAGGAGGTCCCCCCTCACCCCAATATTAAGAACATGTAACTATTTTCCAATTTCTCAACACTCTGCTGTCACCCTGGCTCAGTGTTTATCTTATGGGGGGAGGGGGGTCCTGGGCTCTTACTGCCATGGGGGCACCAGCTCCCCCTGGGAGCCCCTCCCTGATGACCTCAGCAGCTTCCAAATGCCCAGTGTCCAGGCTCTGAGAGGAGCAGCTGTGACCCACGGGGCCAGTGGGGGCCAACATCCAGTCTACCGAGTCCTTCACAGGAAGGATGTGCCCCCACTAAATGCAGTCACCCAGGAACAGATGAGGTGACCCACTGGGGCTGTTTCCAGTCTCCCCACCCCTTTCCTGAACCTGACCAGAGATTCTTGTCCGCGTTCCAGTGCACAAGCAGGAATTCCTAACAGCACAGCACTAGATCAGGCTTTTAAGTTACAGTGCACTTCCTGTCACTCTAAGCCTGGAAACACACATGCTAAGTATATTCACATTGACACTCACCCCTTCAGAATGTTTATAAGCAAAGTACAAAGCAAATGAGCTGGGCACCTTATTATGCTGCTAGTTCCCTGCCATTTGAACAGCTATTTAGACTTAGTTCTTACATGAAAGAAAATGCCACCCCCCACCTTTATGATTCAGATAAAGGTCACAGCTCTGCCAGCTCTGTTAGAAAATATCTGAAGATGGGAGTCAGGCAGTAGCACAGCGGGTTAAGTGCACGTGGCGTAAAGCGCAAGGACCGGTGTAAGGATCCCCGTTTGAGCCCCAGGCTCCCCACCTGCAGGCGGTGAAGCAGGTCTGCAGGTGTCTGTCTTTCTCTCCCCCTCTGTCTTCCCCTCCTCTCTCCATTTCTCTCTGTCCTAACAATGACAACATCAATAACAATAATTACAACAACAATAAAAAACAAGGGCAAAAGGGAAAATAACAAAAAAAGAAAATATCTGATGACAAGTGCAGGCAACAGGTGGGCTTTTGCGAAATCAACACAGAGCACTGGGTCATGAAGCTTTTTTTTTTTAACCAGCAACAGAACTGAAACAACGAGCATCCATTGTGGGGCATCCGCAGAAGCCTGTGGTAAGCCCTCCTCAACCAGCATGCACCTGGCTGAGTTGCTGTGTTGAGCAAAGGTCTCCCGGAGCTGTACCCCCCCCCCCCCCACACACACACACTCTTCAGCTCCTTCCAGTCTGGCATTGTTCAGTGGCTCTGGGTTCTTCAGAGATGCCCCCTTGCGATTTAGAACTGTACAACTGTCCTCTGACAAATTGAATCAGAACGTAAAAAGTATTTAATATGATGCAGGCAAATTTTTTAAAAGCCCTTATTATTGCATCAGGCTCAACCTGACGCTGTTGACTGGCTACGGAAGAAGGGCAAACGCTAGAAGAAGAAGATTGAAGACAAATCTTTTTAGTGCTCTTTGGTCAGACTGGCTGTCTACAGTGATCGGCTTTGATGGACAAACGTGGCCGGCCGGTCCCCCAGTCGGGAAGAAAACCTAGCAATCCCATTATCCTCTGTTTAGACCTCAAACAAGCCAAGAGCTTCTTGTTTAGCCAGCTAGTTGTGCTCTGATTACAGACCATTCTAGAAAGAACAAGTCTGCTCAGACATCTCCAGCAATAGTTCGACTTCCTGTTCACGGGTCACTTCGGAGCTTCCTTTTCATCAGAACCACGATAAAGACGCACGGCCTGCCTTGAGGTAAAAGTACAGGCTTATCCAAATGGAGCTCGACTCTGTTGTCCCCGTCAGGAGCTCTGCCTTCGAGGGAGCGCGACAGTTCTGACCAGACGCCTGAAGTCCAAACCCCGCGGTCAGGGTCTGACCTCTCGGCTGAGTGTGCGGTTATGAGTATCGGGCCATGTGTGGAGATCAGCCCAGGGCATGTGGTCGGCCATGTGGGGCTGGGCGGAGATGGGTCTCGAGCAGAGGAGTCGCTGGGGGCTCTGACCCAGGGCACAGGGGCTGCAAAGGGGCTCTGGTGCTGAGGTGAGACTTCTCCCTGCTCGGGATGCTGCCATCACAGACTAAGCTACTGCAGAACAGATGTTCCGCCTCCCGCTCTTCTGAATTCTTCCCAGTGGGAAACACGTTTGTTTCCTGATTGTTCACCACTCTCTACTTTCCAAGAGAGGAAGCTAGCTTTGGGGTGTGACCTGCGAGTCATCGCAAGCCTATCCTGCCACCTCTGCAGCCTCTCTTCCTCCCCCCACAAGGCCCTGGGTGCTGACAACTAAAATGGTACTGACCAGAAATAATAAAAAAATAATCAAAAACTGACATTAGGCGCAGGTCAGGCGGTAGTAGGTTAAGCGCACGTGGCACAAAGCGCAAGGATGGGCATAAGGATCCCGGTTCGAGCCCCCGGCTCCCCACCTGCAGGGGAGTCGCTTCACAGGTGGTGAAGCAGGTCTGCAGGGGTCTATCTTTCCCTCCCCTTCTCTGTCTTCCCCTCCTCTCTCCATTTCTCTGTCCTGCCAACAATATCAATGACAATAGCAATGACAACAATAACAAGGGCAAGTACAAGGACAACAACATGGGGAAACGGCCTCCAGGAGCGGTGGATTTGTTGTGCAGACACTGAGCCCCAGCAATAACCCTGGAGGCAAAAAAAATAAATGTTTGCCTCCTCACCTGCTCTTCTCCTGGTCTTTTCATAGCGACATCAGCTGCTAATTTTGCAAGCTGACGATTTTATGTGTCCCGACGATTAGGCTATAAATGTCTAAATGGCCCTCAGACAAAAATGTTCCTCAGCCTTGTTCTAGAATAAAGAAGATGGGGGTGGGGGGCAGCTGCTGACAGAGGGCTAGTCCCACAGACACTGAACCTGAGGGGACAGCCCTACTGACAAAAAACAAAAAAGATATAGTTCACTGTGTAACTTGCTGAGGATCACTACTGAAGTTTATATCACACACACACACACACACACACACACACACACACACACACACACACACACACACACACACACACACACACACACACACACACACCCTCTTAATAGCAGGGCTATTGCTGGGGCTTGGTGACTGCATGATGAACCCACCACTACCAATGGCAATTAAAAAATCTTTTTTGGGGGGGTCTCTTTGACAGGACAGGGAGAAGCTGAGAGAAAACAAGGAGATAGAAAGGGGGGGTAGAAAGACTGATACCTAATAGACCTGCTTCACTCATGAAGCACCCCCACCCCCCAACCCCCAAGATGGGGCTGGGGCTGGGGCTGGAGCCAGGGTTCCTGCTCATGGTTACATGTGAGCTCAGAGAGCTACGCCACTGCCTGGCCTCTTCAAATTTTAGATTTTAGAATATCTTGGATTTTTTTTAAAAAAATTTCTTGTTGACTTCAAGTAACCATTCTTTTAGCCCCATACGTACTTGTCTCTATCACAACAAATGTCTCCATGGATTCTGAACTCTCACTTCCCTTCACCTTTCCTACCTGTCGCTGGACTCCAGGGAACGCCCCCAATTCATCAGGCATGTGTATGTGCATCCATATTCAATCACCAGCACATTCCTGGGGTGGGGGGCTGGGGAGGAGCTTCACAAGTGGGGTGACATGAGTAGCACTGCACTGTCTCTGAATCTCCCCTCTCTACCTCGACCTCACCCTCTATCAAACAAAAGGGAAAACTGAGAACAGCTGAGTCATGCAGGCACTTAGCCCCAGTGACAACCTTGGTGGGGGGGGGGGGATAAACACGAATACCCTAATTTGTCCCTCTAGATATGAATCCTACACAAAAACTGTCCAGCAAGGACAGTCCCTGTGGGTGGTGTGCAGGTGCTCCTGTGACCAGGGCTGGCTGTGCAGAGTCTGCTTGTCTGAGCTCAGCCCCGTGAAACTCTCCAGTGGAAGAGAATGTTCCTCACTTCAGATGCATGGCCGACTCGGTATTCCCAGAGGGGTTCGTAGGCTCCTGCCTGTGAGAAGCTGCCTACTTCTGAAGTATGGGTGACAACTGACGGTTACCATAATAGTTTGTCTGACAGTGATTGCATGCTCTAAACTGAACCCGCTTAACATTCTATTTCTAAAAAAAATATCTTGGATTACATTGCTTGCTTGTTCGAATTTAAAAGAATTTGCTATGTATGAAGCAGGAAGTCTATGATTATTAACAAGTCTTACACTAATTATATTATGTGGGTTTGATGTGATATCACACAGAAAATTTAGCTACAACAGATGCCTCCATAATACTTCTGTTTTCCTTTTGCTGAAGTGTAAAGTCTCTAAGAGCCATTAAAAAAAAGGAACACTTGAAATAGCATTCTTGAAACAACACAAATCAGTCATTGTATCTGTATCTATTCTTTTGTCTGATAAATTTATCAAAATGTGTTCAAAACTGCTTCTCATCACCAATTCCCCTCAACTAAAATGTGAGTCAATTCTGCTTTTTCTCCCTGTAAGACAATTGCCACACATTTTTAGAACTTTGCATCTTCAAACCAGAACCGAACCACACAACTTTGCGTCACCAGTCAATGCCAGTTATCCTGAGAAAGTCACTGTGAGCAGAAGGTGCTTCTACGTTGTGCATATACAAACTACTGTCATTTACTGTCGACTGTAAAACATTAATCCCCTAAAAAAGAAAATCAGTATTTTAAAAAAGGTATTTGTGATGGGATCAGCTGAACACAATTCTAATCAGATAAAAATCCTAAGTGAGGGCTGGGCAGCAGAGCAGTGGGTTAGGCGCACATGGCATGAGGCACAATGACAGAATTTGAGAAAGGAGGGGGATAGAGGAAGAGGGAAAGACAGACACCTGCAGACCTGCCTCACGGCTTGCAAAGTGACCCCCTGCAGGTGGGGGCTGGGGGCTTGAACAGGGATCCTTGCGCCGTGCCCATGCCAACAGCCTGTTAGGGCCTAAGGAGATATATAATCTTTATTTAGTGGTTAGAGACAGCCAGAAATCAGGGGTCAGGGTGGTGGTGTAAATGGCTAAGCACACAGAGTACGAAGCGCAAGGACCTGCTCAAGGATTTGGGTTCGAGCCCCCGGCTTCCTACCTGCAGGGGGGTCGCTTCACAGGCGGTGAAGCAGGTCTGCAGGGGTCTGTCTTTCTCTCCCCCTCTCTGTCTTCCCCTCTCTCCATTTCTCTCTGTCCTATCCAACAACAATAACAACAATAATAACTACAACAATGATAACAAGGGCAACAAAAGGGGAAAAGAATGGCCTCTAGGAGCAGTGGATTCGTAGTCCCAGCAAGAACCCTGGAGGCAAAAACAAAACAACAAAAAAAACTTAAGTGGAAGGTTTGAACTCCATGAGATGAGCGTGTGTGTTGTCTTCCTCGGATCTTACACAGCTGGTGAGTGTGACAAGGCCCTCAGTGAGCACAGAGACCCACGCGGGACTCCTGGCCTGTGGCCCTTGAACTTGCCCGGCTCCCACGTGCCCGGGCCAGCTCCTCCAGCAGTGAGCTCCGCATGGCTTGAGCCAGTCAAGCACAATGCCGCATGGATTGATTTAAGTGTACTGACGGTCTTCAGAAGACAGGAGGCCCTGGAGCTTCACTGTGACACCCCTGCCGCCTTGGGCTAAAGACCAGGGAGCCCTCTAGCTGAGTGGAACCTCTGAACAAAACAAGCCCATTTGCACCTCCTTCCTGAGCTGCAGAAGCCCGTCTGCCAGGCAAACTCTGCCCAGAGCAAGGACGACATCCTGGCGGAGACTGAGTTCCCCTGGCCCACCGCAAACTAAGTCGTCCTGAAACCAGACAGCTTCCCTGCCCCTGCCCAGGACCTCTCCCCGCTCTAGTCTCAGGGCCGTGCCCCGTCATGCCCGCTCACAGCCGCGAGGCCAGCTCCGAAGTTAGCCATGCAGGCCATCTACTCCCAAGTCACAAACGCCAAGCTGTCCAAAAGCACTGAGGGGAAGGGGGGGAGGGGGGAAGGGGGAAAGACAGGGGAGTAGCCAGCGGCGAGATGGAGACAAGGTTCAGAGCTTTACGTATTCCCACAGCCAGCCCCTACCATCCTTCTTCCTTGAGGTGTCTGAAGAGCTCGTTGTCAGAAAGTGATATTCTTGAAAGAGAAGGCTCTCAACTACCTCAGGTTTTGATGAGCTTATCTCAGCCTGAGCAGCACCCTCAGCCTCATCTAACCAAAGTCAGACTGGTTGCTTTATCGTGTCCTTCTCAGCTTGGAGAACTGTCTCCCTTATCAACTGTGGAGTGAGAGGGACTCAGAGGAAAGCCTAGTGGGGACAGTGCACGGATGCTCCCCAGCAAGATGGGTGCTGGATGAGACGTGACTGCACCACACCATCAGGAGGGACTTTTGCTGTGACTGTTTCTCGGCTTCAGTTTAACAATACTTCTCCATGGCAACATTTGAAGACAGTCATTCTGTAACACCCCACTGTGGAGCTCCCTGAGGTTTATTCAAGTTTATTCAGGTAGGTTCGCTTCTGTATCATTGCTCGGAGACTTACCTTGAAGACAACTGGTGAAACAGCAGGCATCCTGAAGGTTCTGGGTAAAGAGATGAGTCTTTCTTCCATGCCAGTGTGACACACTGTGGGATTTAATAAAGTTCTAGACCACAGCACAGAACATTTTGGGTCTTATGGAATACAACTATTTCTTAGTCACTAAAAAATAAAACAGTCGGGCAGTAGCGCAGCGGGTTAAGCGCACATGGTGAAAAGCGCAGGGACCGGCGTTAGGATCCCAGTTTGAGCTCCCGGCTCCCCACCTGCAGGGGAGTCGCTTCTGCAGGTGTCTGTCTTTCTCTCCCCATTTTCCCCTCCTCTCTTCATTTCTCTCTGTCCTATCCAACAACAACAACATCAATAACGACAACAATAACAACTACAACAATAAAACAAGGGCAACAAAAGCGAAAATAAATAAATAAAAAAATATTTTTAAAAATCTTTAAAAAAAAAAAAACAGACATCGGAGACGGAGACCGCAATGGTGGGTGGTGAGGCAGCTGCCGCCGCCGTGGAGAAGCTGCTCTCCAGGTGCGGCAGGCGACCGACCGACTTCGCCAAACAGCTCTGCTCCTACTCGGAGAGCAAGAAGCAATGGAAAGCCCGCATGGAATTCATCCTGCGCCACCTGGCCGACTTCCGTGACCCGCCCTACGGCAGCGGCCGCCTGGACCAGCTGCTGTCCCTCTCCCTGGTCTGGGCCACCCACCTCTTCCTGGGTTGCAGCTACAACAAAGGCCTTGTAGACAAGGCGATGGAAATGGCTGGCTGATGGGACTGAAGTGGGCGACCTCCCACGGTTTACCACCAGAAGTGAAACAGTGAAAAAGCATCAAAGCTAAGCTGTAAGTTTGATCACATTTCCGTCATCAACTACAGAAGAGAACCATCTACAGAATCAGGAGTCTGGGGTGACTATGACATGGATCATGGATGTTCTCTTAAGACCCCTGCTATTACCAACATAGGAAAGAGGTAGTTGAAATGAAAAGGAATCTTGTCTAGATTATCATCTTGAAAGTTATCATTCTTCAAGTCGCTATCACTGGAAAAGTATCCATGGCTATTTATTTATAAATCACACAGCCTTTATTTTAAGTTTTTAAGTGTCAAACTTGTCAAAGTTTTACTCTCATCTTTTTAAGATTTTCTTCACTGGTGCAAGACTAGAGCACTGCTCTGTCATTTACGATGTCTTTCTTTGCGTGGTGCTGGGGAAGGAACTTAGGGCCTCATTCATGCAAGGCATGCACTCTACCCCTTGAGCCCCTCTAAACTTATTATAAATGCCCACATCCTTTTTTTTAATGTCAATGTAATAATGGCAGGTAATGAATTTTACAATTTGAACTTTTCAACAATGTGCCTTTAAGTCTGAAAAATAAAATCATGGGTGGTGATTTTTAAATTGCTCATCCAGAACTCACCTGCTGATGCAAACGGAGAACTGAACTTCTGCCCGTTAGTGATGCGTGTTAGTGCTTGCTGCCTTTTCTCTGTGGCTGCTCAGGGGTCTACAGCCTGTATGACTGAGCACTGGGCAGAAGCAATCACTCTCCACATCCAGAAAAGTGGGGATTCAAGCATGAAGGCGAGCCGTCCCCGGAACTTACAGAGGCTACATTGGGCTGGTTTGCTCTCTCAGATTTTTTTTTTTTAATATTTATTTATTCCCTTTTGTTGCCCTTGTTTTAGTTGTAGTTATTATTGCTGTTGTTATTAATGCCGTTGTTGGATAGGACAGAGAGAAGTGGAGAGAGGAGGGGAAGACAAGAGAGGGAAAGACAGACACCAGCAGACCTGCTTCACCACCTGTGAATTGACTCCCCTGCAGGTGGGGAGCCGGGGGCTCGAACCAGGATCCTTATGCCTGGTCCTTGCGCTTTGCGCCACGTGCACTTAACCCGCTGCACTACCACCCGACCCCCTGCTCTCTGGAATCTCATGTCAGACATATACTTCAGCTGCACTTTAGTAAATAAATAAAAACCGGAGGCCAGTGAAGTTGTTTTCCTGGACAGTGCACCACGCCCCAGGCCTGCCCCCCACACACTGCGGGAAGCCTTGCCTCAGTCTCTTTCACTGTTTCTGTCAGAAAATAAGTAAATAAAATGAAAGTAAAGCTTGCCTCAAAACCAACTCTTCTGGGCAAAGTGCCAAGGATAGAAATCCCATAGAATTTTTGCTTAGGAGCTCTGAATACAACCAAGGCCACCTTGCAGTCATGGCAGGGTGGGGAGTTGAGCTTGGCGTGCCCACTAGCCCAGCTCACAAGCTGACAGTGTAACTAACAGAGGGGCGTCCCTCCTGACAGCTGCCAGCACACATCCCGCCCCAAACCTGACGCGCTCTCTCCAATGGACAATGGCACCCAGCAGCCTACCACATCCTGCTGTGTACTATGCCAGAGTCCCTGCCTTGTGAGTCAATGCCAGGTTGCATTCATCCTTTCCATGGGAGCAGGTTTCTTTGCCAATGTGCTGTTTCCTGAGTCCTGGGGAGCAAGTTAAAACAATAGCTACCAAACAAAAGAGCTGAGCCTTCAACTGGGGGTAAAATAAACAACAAGTGAACAGAACACACACTGGCTCACAGAGCTTCCATCTGAACTCCAATCATGCCAGCTTTTCACAGTGAATCTGCACCCGGCACCAACGTGTCAAGGTACTTGGAGCAGCAGCTACCATAGTGTTATGAGTCTTTTCAGTTTATCAGAATATAGAACAGAATTTCTGAAAGAACTTTTTATCAATAATCTAGTACCATCTTTTTTTTTTTTTTTTTTTGCATGTTGAAATACACAACTTTTGGACAAAGTTACAGAAGCACTTCTCTGTGTAAATATTTATTATTTTTATATTTGGCTCCAGGGTTGTTGCTGGGGCTCAGTGCCTGCACTAAGAATCCACTGCTCCTGTGGCCATTTTCCCCCCCGATATTTTAGGTAGGACAGAGAGAAATTGAGAGAGGAGGGGGAATATAGAGAGGGAGAGAGAAAGAAGACACCTGCAGACCTGCTTCGCTGCTTGTGAAGCATCCTCCCCGCAGGTGGGGAGCCGGGACTTGAACTGGGATCCTGGTGTAGATCCTTAGGCTTTGTACTATGTGCGCTTAACCTGCTGCACTACCGCCTGACTCCCGTATAAATTTTTCATAGGCCGTTGGAAATGTACTGGAGAAAAGCTCTGAATATAGCCAGCTGACGTGCAGGTTCCTCTCCATGCTCATCTTTAAGATTCTACTTCTCAAATAGCACCATCAATCACTTAGGCACAGAGGCCTACTTTATTTTTTTAAATCTTTTAAAAAAACATTTCAGGGGGCCGGGTGGTGGCTCACCTGGTTGAGTGCTCATGCTACATTGTAAGGACCTGGGTCGAGATCCCCCTGTCCCCACCTGCAAGGGGGAAAGCTTTGCAAGTGGTGAAGCAGTGTTGCAGGTGTCTCTCTGTCTCTCACTCTCTCCATCCCTCTCGATTTCTGACCGTCTCTATTCAATAAATAAATTTTAAAAAGATATATTTCAGGGGATTAACGGTTTACAATAAATACAGCTGTTGGTACATGTGTAAAATTCCTCAGTTTTCTGCAAAACACTCTCACCGAGGTCTTCCTCCACCCTCCTGGCCCTGAGGCCCCCACCCCTACCCCCACCAGAGTCCTTTACTTTGGGGCAATATACCAAGCCCTCTCCTCCCCCTCTATCACCAGTCCCGTGTCTCTGCATGTTCCTTTTCAAGGCACACCCATCCTCTGCTCTCTTTCATGGCAGGACTCCTTGGAGCACTGCCTCAGCCTTTACTGGCTGTGTTCTCCTGACTGCAAACAGACTTTACTGCAGGAGGACCCCTGAGGTGCTCTTGCCAGGGTCCCCACAGACCTCCACGCTGTGCAGTCAGTCTGGGACTGTCATCTTCATGTGGACAGCTGGGAATCCAGCCAGACTTTCCTGGGACTTGCCCCTACAGACCTGGTCACTCTTTCTCTGTTTTTGTTCATGTCTTTCACCTTCTGAACTGTAAATATTGAAGTAGCTGGGATGTGCCTTTCTTCTTGTCCCTTAGAGACCTCCCAGCCTTATATAGGATCATCTAGGTCCCTGACATGTGTCCAGCCTGGAACGTTGTGCTGAAGCTCAGATCTGGGTAACCAAGTGACACTCAGATCTCACCTTAGGCGCCGAGAAGCACTCCAAAATCAGAAAGTCCAAAGAGAAATGTGGATCTTGCTTACCAGTGCCCAGGTCAGTGCCCACGTCTGCTGAACGGCCGCCAGGGTGCAGCTGGAACAGCGCTCTGGAAAGCAATGAAGCAGCACTTTCAGTTCCCACTCACTCTCTCTGTCATCTCCAGTCTGTCAACAGTGGGTCCACACAAGCACCACCATCATCTTTCCTTCTGGAGAAAATGCTTCCTCTCTGGCCTTTCACTCTGGCTTGGAATAGCATCAAAAATGCATAAATAGGGGACCAGGCGGGAGCGCAACGGGTTAAGTGCACATGGTGCCTTGAAGCATAAGGACCGGCATAAGGATTTCGGTCCGAGCCCCCGGCTCCCCACCGGCAGGGGGGTCGCTTCATAGGTGGTGAAGCAGGTCTGCAGGTGTCTTTCTCCCCTCCTCTTTCTCCCCTCTTTCAATTTCTCTGTCCTATCTAACAACAGCTACATCAATAACAATAACGATAAACAACAAGGGCAACAAAAGGGAAATAATAGCCTCCAGGAGCAGTGGGTTCATAGTGCAGGCACCGGGCAACCAGGAATAACCCTAGAGGCAAAAAATTAAATAAATAATGCATAAATTAAAAAAAAAACTTTTCTTTTCTGTTGAAAATAAGTCTTTCTCCAGCGGTTCCCATCTCACTCAACAGGGGAAATAAAGGCTCTCAATTCACTGCACATGCTTTGGGAACAAGCCCTGACCCAACCTTCCTAGTGCTCCCCTCTCCTTTACCCAGGCTGCCCCTGAACCTCTTATGGGAGGTGAGCCGCCCTCACTCACAACCAGTCTGGAAAAGGCTTGACATTGTTTTTGTTTACTTCCATACCCCCACCCCCAGCTCTCAGATGAGTGCATATTAACCTGTATTTGTTAATGAAAACATAACAAAAATGTAGTGCCCCGCAGACACCTGTTCCACGGAGATGAACAACAGCCCGCGTGTGTCAGCAATCACACATCACCAAGCTCAGGGACCCGTGTTCTAGCCCCCGCCCCGCCTCCATCTGAATGGGGGCAGTGCTCACAAGCAGTGAAGCAGGGCTGCTGTTGTCTCTTGACCTCTCCTCTATCTCCCCCTTCCACCTCAGTTTCTCTCTGTCTCTCCATTATATATATATATATATATATATATATACACACACACATATATATATATGAAGTAAAAAAGCAGTATTTTAAAAGTTACTTTTCAAAATATCTAACCGTCGTGATCATGAATGAGAAGGTCACGATTTTCACTGCAAACACAACTGACCACAATCTGTGTAGCTCAGTCAGCTCCAGCTCCCATGGACACGGCTGGCATCCTTGTAGAACACGCCAGCCTCAATCTTTGCGGGGAACCACAGGGCTTGCTAGCAGCTAGGGGGGATCGCTGAGCACGCCCAGAGCCTCATGGCTGCTTTCTGCAATCTACGAGAGGCAATGTTTCCTTAAATGCTAATGATGGTTTTTAGATACTGTAATTTGGCTACACTGGGTTAAATATTTTTAGTTTTAAAGTTGGTAAATACATTGATGGTCAGAAGGGAATGACAGTGATTCTTGGGGGACATTTCTCTGCCACTAACCACCCGTCAGGACTGGAGGCTCAGGCTGGAGGCTGGATGCCCCTGGGCTGATCTGCAGAGCACATCAGCTCATGTTCCGCGTGGGCTCTCTTCAATTATAATTAACATGGAACTTAATAATGTGTGACTTGGCAAACAAGCAAGTTGGAAGGCTAGCGCCTTGGAAACTGCAATCTTACTAGAAAAGCACCTTCCTAATTGTTTGCCTGCTGGTGGTTTGGTACAAGCCCATGGTAGCTTCCGTTTTACCCCAGACCCAGTCATGCATTTTATTTCCCACTCCTTTTTTCAAAAATCTCATTCTTATTCCTTTTTTTTTTTTCTTGGTTAGCTGTACATATTCCCTCTTCTTGTGACACAAATAGAAGCTGACACCAGTGATCTCTTGATAATAGCCTTCTGTGGGTTGGAATTACTTCACCTAACTTTACTTAACAGGAAAAAAAAAAAAAAGGAGTGGGGAGAAGAGAATGCTTCTCAGTCCCCGCCCGCTATGCCTCACTCGGGCTCCATTTCTGCTCGGGGTGCCATCTGTTTGCACTCTTCCAGTAGTGTTGAAATGTCGGGGATCGCTTAAACCGCACACAGAGGGTTTTGCTTCGAGCCACACCTGCACATTCAAAATGAAGTGTAAGCACTACCCACTCCTAGCACAGAGGAAGAACCAGCTTTGTCCACTGCCGTGGGCTCAGAGGAAAAGTAACGTTTCTTCCTCTGCTGGAGGCTGTCTTGATTCACTTTTACAGGAGAGAAGCCTGGCTTGAACTAGCAGTAACCTCGGCGTGTCCTTTTGAATAGCAGATGACCTCTCCCCTAAGCGGAACTTCAGAAACAAAGAAAGGGAGGCCACGGGGTGAACATCAGACTGTGTGGCTTGTCCCAGCACACCCAGGGACTCCGCAGGGTTAGCAGAGGGCTGGGCGGCCCAGAGAACTGCGGCTGAATGTTGTCCCTGTGGCTGGGTGTGGCTGACAGAGCCTCTCACATGGAGATAAGCTGGGCACAGAGAGCAACAACTATCTCACCCATTATCATCTCCCCAATAAAGTGCTTAAAAAAACAACAGAAACCAGGGGTGGGGTGATAGCATAATGCTTATGCAGACTCTCTTACATGACTGAGGCTCCAAAGTCCCAGGTTCTACTCCCCGCACCACCATAAGCCAGAGCTGAGCAAGGCTCTATTGGAAAAAAAAAAAAAAAAGTGAAACTTGTCCTTGTACAATGAAATTCTATCCTAATTCCCATAAAGGTTCTGGCTGATTGCGAGAACCATTTTGTGATGCCTGTGCAGATCCACTGTCAGGGATGTGAAAGCATGCTTGCTTGAGAGGGTGCGGTCATCACCCCTGTAGCACTTGGGCTCAGATATCCCATGGGATGTGTGGACTGAGCAGATGGTGGCCACCCAGAGCTCAGAACAGTGCCTGCTCTTTAAGCAGCAGGGGAGTCACAGTCATGCTGGCTGGCCAAGACTTTCTTGGTCATTTACTGTATTTAGAATATCATGCTGGGGCCAGGCAGTAGTGCACCTGGTTAAGTGCACACACTACAGTGCAGGAGGACCCAGGTTCAAGCCCCTGGTCCCCACACCTGCAGGGAGGAAGTTTCACGAGTGGTGAAGCAGGGCTACAGATGTCTCCCTCCCTCTCTATCCAGAAGTAAATACTCTTTTTAAGAAGAAGATACTAAGGAGCCAGGCAGTAGCGCAGCAGGTTAAGCACACATGGCAGTACGCGCAAGGACTAGCGTAAGGATCCCGGTTCAAACCCCTTGCTCCCCATCTGCAGGAGGGTCACTTCATGGTTGATGAAGCTGGTCTGCAGGTGTGTCTATCTTTGTCTCACCTCCTCTCTCGATTTCTCTCTGTCCTATCCAACAACAATGACAGTAATAACAATGATAAACAATTATGGCAACAAAAGAAAAAAAAACAGCCTCCAGGAGCAGTGGATTCATAGTGCAGGCACTGAACCCCAGCAATAACCCTGGAGGCAAAAAAAAAAGAGGAATATACTAAACATGAAATGTATAATTAAGTGTTTGAAAAAGACATGTGTAGTATACAATAATTTTACCTCTTTATTTTAATGCCAGGGAGAGAAAGACCAAAGCACTCCTGAGTTTTGGCTTCTGGTGGTGCCGAGGATTGAACCTGAGACCTCTGAACTTTAAGAATGTCTCCCTGAAGACATTTGCACGGCTGTACGGCCTCCCTGGGCCTATAATATTTTCTTCTCTGGAGCCCTGCCCCACTAGTGAAAGACAGAAACAGGCTGGGAGTACGGATCGACCTGCCAACACCCAGTGGAGAAGCAATTACAAAAGCTAGCCCTCCCACCTTCTGCACCCCATGAGGATCTCTGGTCCATACTCCAGAGGGATAAAGAACAGGAAAGCTTCCAGTGGAGGGATGGGACACGGAACTCTGGTGGTGGGAACTGTACCCTGCTTATCCTATAAGTTTTGTTGATAATTTATTAATAAAATAAAATTAGAAAGTAATTTAAAAGAAAATGAAATAAAGCATGTGAAAAAAGAGTTGTATGTTTAATTAAAATATGTAAGAAAGATGTTTCTAATTAGAGCTCTATTTTTTCTGAAATCGTACATTAAAAAAAAAAAACCTAACAACAACGGAGCCAGGCAGTGGCACACCACGTTAAGTGCACATAGTACTAAGCATAAGGACCCACACAAGGATCTGGGTTTGAGCTCCCCACTCCCCACCTGTAGAGGTGAAGCAGGTCAGCAGGTGTTTATATTTCTCTCCCCCTCCTCTCAATTTCTCTCTGTCCTATCTAATAAAGTAAAAAAAAAAAACAAAAACAGTCTCCAGGAGCAATGGGTTAGTACTGCAGGCACTGAGCCCCAGCCACAACCCTGAGGCAAAAGCAAACAGACAAGTAACATTACAAGGACACGCTCTCTTATTTTTATGTTGAGCTGAAAACACTAACATGTTCTTTCCTGACAGATCAGTCTGAGAGCACGGACATAATTTTCAGCCTCTTTTAGGTCCCTTTTAGGTTCAATTAGTGTCACTTTACATATGGTGATGCTCCAAGTAAGCACTTGTTGGATGGATCTATGAATATAAGAGAGTGTAGCAAGCCAGCAGTATCATCACCTAGCTGGCAGTGCGCGGATGTGAGCAGGGTGCCTACAGTGCCAATTCTGAAGCAAAACGCACACCGTCAAGTCTTGTAAGTTAAACCTCAGCCAAACGACCCGCTGGCCTGTGTAGTATGCTGTGGGGAGACCTGGGCATCCCCAACCTGGGTGTGTGGAGAGCATGGGCTCTGGATGGAGAGGCAGGCCTGGTGAGCCCACTGGCCCTTCACGCCTCCCTACTAAGACCTTGCGAGGACCCGGCCGGGGGCCTGCTCAGGACGTGAGGAGCCGCTGCCTGGAGCCTGCCTGGCACAGTGTGCACAGTGCCACAATGATTCCACGTTGCTGTGGTACCAGAGGCCCTGCTCATGCGATTGCATTGCTCCTAAGCGAACTTTCTCACTCAGAGAGAGAGGGAGGGGCAGAGGGTAGAGAGCACAGTGGTTCTGCCTGAGGCTCCAAAGTCACAGGTTCAATCCTCTGCACCACCATCAGCCAGAGCTGAGCAGTACTCTGGTAAAAAGAGAGAGAGAGGGAGCTGGGTGGTCTTTGTCTTTCTGACTTAGCTCACTTAACACAGTTCCTTCTAGCTCCAGAGAAGGTGAGAGAAGGTGGGCTCATTGTTCTTCATAGCTGCGTAGTATTCCATTGTGTATATATGCCACAGCTTGCTCAGCCACTCATCTGCTGTTGGGCACCTGGGTTGCTTCCAGGTTTTGGCTATTACAAATTGTGCTGCTATGAACATAGGAGTACACACCTCTTTTTGGTTGGGTGTTATGGAGTCCTTGGGGTACATCCCCAGGAGAGAAATTACTGGGCCATGTGGAAGGTCCATGTCTAGCCTCGTGAGAGTTCTCCAGACTGCTCTCCACTGAGACTGGAGCAGTTTAAATTCCCATCAGTGTGCAGAAGGATGCCTCTGTCCCCACAGCCTCTCCAGCATTTGTTGCTGCTGTCCTTTTTGATGTATGTCATTCTCACAGGAGTGAGGTGGTATGAATGGGACTATATCAAATTGAAAACCTTATGCACAGCCAAAGAAACTATCACACAAAGAGACCCCTCACAGAATGGGAGAAGATCTTCACATGCCATACATCAGACAAGAAACTAATCACCAAAAATATACAAAGAGCTCAGCAAAGTTAACAACAAAAAAAAAAACCACATGACCCATCCAAAAATGGACAGAGGATATGAACATAACATTTACTATAGAAGAGATCCAAAAGGCTAACAAACACATGAAAAATCACTCCAGGTCGCTGATTATCAGAGAAATGCAAATAAAGACAACACTGAGATGCCACCTCTCTGTCCTATCGAACAACATGGGCAACAAAAAGGGGGAGGGGAATGGCCACTAGGAGCAGTCGATTCGTAGTGTAGGCAGTGAGCCCTGGAGGGAAAAGAGAGAGAGAGAGAGAGAGAGAGAGAGAGGAGACAACACAGCATCTTAGATTCTCCCCACTGCCTCCGTGCCCCCCGCCACGGGGCTCCAGGGAAATGCATAATGCACGAGTCCTACCTGATCAACGTTCTCTTAGCCCTGACGGACTATTTTATGGCATCTATCTCAATCCTCTGAATCCTCTGATTCTACTGGAAGCAGACAGCTTTTTTTTTTTTTTTTTTTTTTAACTAGAGCACTGCTCAGCTCTGGCGTACAGCGGTGTGGGGGACTGAACCTGGGACTTGAGAGGCATGAAAGTCGCTTTGCATAACCATTATGCTATACCCCCACCCTGAAGCAGACAGCTTTGATATGAACAGGACATTCCAAAAACAAACTGAGGTTAAATCATTTTCCTATGTTTATTTCATTGGAGTAAATTTGGATTAAGAACCAGGTATTAAAAATTATTATTTAATTTCTAGGTATACAACCTCTAGAGTTTTCACTAATGATTTTCTCTATTTTTATTAATGATTTAATAATAACTAACAAGATAGTAAGATAACAGGGTTATAATTCCATATAATTCCCACCACCAGAGTTCCATGTCCCATCCCCTCCCATCGGGAAGCTTCCCTATTCTTTATCCCTCTGGGAGCATGGACCAAAATTCTGCATGGGGAACAGAAAGTGGGAGTTCTGGCTTCTGTAAGTGCTTCTCCATTGGACATGGGTATGGGCATGTGGATCCATCCCCCCAGCCTGTTTCTATCTTTCCCTAGTCTGGGAGATGGGGTTCCAGGACATATTGGTGAGGCTGTTTGCCTTATAGCAATATCTGCAATTATTATTATTACCATTATTATTATTATTATTATCAGAGTGCCTGCTCAGCTCTGGCTTATGGTGGTGCTGGGGTTTTAACCCGGGTTTTCAGAGCATCAGACATTAACATCTTTTGCATAACCATGTTATCTCCCCAGCCCTCTGATAAGCTAGTCTAGCAGTATTGGTAAGTTGCTGGCAATAATTGCACTGCTAATTAAAAGCATTATGTCACAAGTGATGTTCAAAATCAGCAAGTGCTTCCCACCTCCTATTTGCTGTATGACGAAACTGTCATTCTTGCTCAATAATTAGTGAGAGACTTACGCTGCCTAAGACAATTTGATGCCCATAAAAGAACTAGAAGATTAGAAACCAGCCCCCCTCCTTATTCCATCTTACAATCGGTAGCAGTTGGATCAGAAACAGATGTAAAAAAAAAAAAAGCTCAAACACAGCTTCATATATTAAAATGCATTCTCATTTGAGTAAAAAGAGGCTTAAGCAACACAGGAAAATGCTAACCCAATGAGAAGTCTCTGCTAGTCAAACACGAGAGACAAGGGGCAAGATGGCTGATGAGAAGAAGCTATTAACACATATCACGGACAAAAAAATAATCACTTCAGAATACACAAAATATGTCCACATAACAGCAAGAAAAATCCACAAAGCCTCAAGGGAGGATAAAAAAAAACAGTGGAGTGAGTGATTCGAGTGGTGGCGCAGTGGGTTAAGCGCAGCACGTGGCACAAAGTGCAAGGACTGGTGTAGGGATCCTGGTTCGAGCCCCCGACTCCCCACCTGCAGAGGAGTCACTTCACAGGCGGTGAAGCAGGTCTGCAGGTGTCTGTCTTTCTCTCTCTTTCTGTCTCCCCCCATTTCTCTGTCCTATCCAGCAATGACGACATCAATAATAATAACTACAAAAAAAACACAAAAACAAAGGTGACAAAAGGGAATAAAAAACCAAAACAGTAGAGTGACTTCCATTCGCATTTATGATTCGAGTAGGTCACAGACAGAAGAGTAATCATTAATAATCAAGATCATCCTCTAAAATCATAGAGGCACCATTATAGCACAGACTGGCATGGATGGAAAAAAAAAGTAATGCTAAATTCTGCTGAGTAGAGAAACCCCCCGATTTTCTTGGGAAACGTGAGGAGTGAGCATCTCCTAGGCCTGCAGAAGCCCAGATTGTGGGCTCCAGGATGTGAAGGCTGGACCTTCCATCGGAGTAAGAGCAGGGCACGGAAGGGGTTGGGCAGTAGTTTGGCAAAATACACTGATATTCTCCCAGTGAAACTTACTATGAAGTGCACAAGGGTACAGGAAACAAAGGGAACACATTGCTAATACAATGGCAAATTTAAAGAGAAACAGACTCACTGTTCCAACAATAAGTGGACCACACTTGAGAAAAGTCACTGACATGCCTGAACATTGTGCAAGCCACCAATGGGACCAAAACTAAACGTGAGAAGATACTTATCACAAACGTCAGGAAAAATCACTGAGGCTTAACTGGCAATGATGAGAAGGAGCAGAGAAAAGGCTTTGGGGAGAGCAAAGGGCTGGGTTTCTCCTATCCTGGGGACTCTTCATTAATTAAGTCTATTTCAATTTGACAAGATTTAACAAATCTATGTTTGAGACTAGCAATTAGTTTTAATTGTGTTAATAAGCTCTCAAGGTCTGTGAAAAGTAGGAGTGAGAGTGAGAGTGAGAGAGAGAGGTAAAGAGGAACAATGAACAAGTGAGGCCCAGTCTCTGAGACCCAAGTGAGGGAAATGCAATGTCTTGTGCATAGAAGCGTGGGCCTGAACGGGACACGCTGGGACCCAGTGCACTCAGCGTGTGCAAACACACTTGAGGAAGGACAGAGAAGAGAAGCAGTCCACAGGCACGTCTGGGATTCTGTGATGCAGAGCTGGCAGGGCTTGGTGGAGGGCTGACGTGCTCAGTTTTCTCTCCACACTCTGTGAAGAGCAAGAACCAGCAGAGATTGCAGAAGCCCATCTGAGTGAGGCGCGAGAGGAAGCAGAGGGCACTGAGGCACACGGGAGCCTTGTGTGGAAAGCCACACACATCAGCTTTGCTGCTGTACACCATGCCGGGATACATTGGATCGACCTTCCCGTGGTGCATCCTGTGAGTCCCCATTCATTGGGGAAACTGACGATCCTTCCTAGCCGACTGAATCCACATGGATCCCAGTCACTTTCAAAGCCAGCAACAAGCAGCTCCTGACAGCTCTCAAGCTGTTGGTCCTGCTCTTCGAGTCCTCCAACTTAATGTTGAGGGGCTGTCCTTTGCCAAACGCGTTCTTATTGGTCAACTGGCGATACAGCATCAGGCAGATGTTATCTGCCTACAAGAAACACATATAGCAGTCGATGAAGCTGCTCGATTCACCATCAGTGGATTCCATTTAATATGCTATAATCTCCATCCTAAACACGGCCGAGCCATCTACGCCAAATCGTGTCTTGCGGACGTTTGACCTTCTACGACTCCATTACTATTGGAACTATTCAGCTCATCAATGTACATAAGCCTCCCAGTGCCTCATGGGATAATGAGGTCCTGCCTAGCCCGAATCACCCAGCCGTTTACGTTGGAGACTTTAACGTGCTGACGGCTCTATCTTAGCCGACTGGGCTTCAGCGAATGACCTCTCCCTATTATACGATCCCAAACAGCCAGGCTCTTTTCACAGTGCTAGATGGAATAAAGACTCGTCACCCGACCTGTGCTGGATTAGCACAGTCAACAGCCAAGCCTTTCCCGCTACGAGACAAGTTCTCAAGATCTTCCCACACAGTCATCACCGCCCAGCAATCAACCACATTGGTCTCCAGCTCCCACTGATTCTGTGCTCGGAGAAACTAAGATGGAACTTTCGGAAAGCAAACTGGCGTCTGTTCAGTGATCTTACCAACAAATCTATTCCTGCAATTCCAATTAACTCTATCCCCTCTGAAGATTCCTACAGGCGCTTCCGCCAAGCCATCTTCAAAGCAGCTTCCCAAGCCATTCCTCGTGGGAGACGTGCTAACTATATGCCTTGTCTTGATGCTGAATGCAAGCAACTACTAAAGCAGTATGATGAGTCGGGCGACCCAGATGTGGCTGACGATCTCATTGCCTCCCTGGATGCAGCACGCCAAGCCCACTGGCAACAACTCACGGAAAGTCTGAACTTCACCCACTCAAGTAGGAAGGCCTGGAAGCTTCTTCACAGACTGGGTGCCGGTAGCCAACCCCCTCCCGTCTCCCATCCTCCCATATCTCCAAACTCAGTGGCCAGTCACCTAATTCAAGTTGGACGTGCTAAGATCGACCCAGTCTGGAAAAGAGAAATTTCCCATGAGTGGTCATCCCACTTCCGGTTATCTGGTCCATCTCCAAAACTCTCTCCTTTTACTCTGTCTGAACTAGAAGACGCTTTGAAGAGGGTTAAACCAGGAACAGCTGCTGGCTATGATAACATCACCCCAGAACTCATTCTTAACCTGGGTCCCGCGGCAAAGAAGTGGCTCGCTGTTGTATGCTTTACATTGGGTCATTCTAGTTCTCCCCCGCCAAGAGAATTGGATCAGTCCAGTTAGTTTTCGCAGGCCCGCTTGGCCCCGCCCCTAGGAACCCCGCCAGAGTTCCAGCGTTCCTGAGTGCCAGAGTTGCAGAGTTCAAGAGGGTTCTGGAGTTGGAGAGTTGGAGGGTTGCAGAGTTCGAGTAAGAGAGAGTGCTTGCGCCGCCGCAAAGAGACAGCAGAGTTCTGTTTGGTGATTAGTTTGTCTTAGTTTATAAATCGTTGCTCCTGAATAAAGAAATACAGCTTCCCTGCCCAGCCGTTGTCTCCGCGTCTCTGTTACCCGCTCGTGAAACTAGCCCGGCCAGCTAGAGCCGCCGAATTTTAACAACAGCTCACTTCATTCCTGTCCCACATCTTGGAATCTGAGTCTATGCCCAAAGTTTGGCGTCGTGCGAAGATTATAGCGGTTTTGAAACCAAAGAAAGACCCAACACTGGCCGCCAGCTATAGACCAATTTCTCTCCTCTCCGTGTGTTACAAACTCCTTGAGGCTGCTTCTGTCATGTATTTCTCCTCTTACAGAGAAATTCCTATCACCCGCCCAAGCTGGTTTCCGCCCAGGAAGATCTACCTGCGAACAAGCCCTGGCCCTCTCAACTTACATTGAAAATGGATTCCAGAAGAATTTAAAGACGGGTGCTGTCTTTGTTGATCTCACAGCAGCCTATGACACGGTCTGGCACCATGGTCTCCTGCCTCCATGGGTGGCCAACACTATATCGTTTCTTCTCCAAAACAGAAGATTCCGGGTGCATCTGGGTGACAAGTCTAGCAGATGGAGACCTGTCTCAAGTGGCCTCCCCCAGGGCTCTGTTCTGGCTCCTACGCTATTTAATATTTACATCAATGACCTCCCAGAAACTTCTTCAAGGAAGTTCATCTACACCGATGACATCTGCTGTGCAACTCAGGCATCCAAGTTCGACATCCTCGAGGAAACACTCACGAAAGACATGTCTCTGATATCTGATTACTGTAAAAAATGGTGACTAATCCCTAGCACTGCAAAAATGGTATTATCTGTTTTCCATCTACACCATGCCTCGGCCTCGCGTGAGCTTAATGTGCAGCTTGGCAGTACGAGAATCCGGCATGAAGCCCAGCCAGTCTATCTTGGCGTTACTCTCGATTGCACTCTGTCATTTCACGAACATCTCATAAAAACTGCAGCAAAGGTGGGCACGAGGAATCACATCATTGCAAGACTGGCCAGCTCCTATGGGGCGCGAGCGCTTCCACACTACGATCATCATCTCTGGCATTATGCTATTCCACTGCAGAATACTGTGCCCCAGTATGGTTCCGTAGCCCCCATGTCCACTCGGTCGATTCCAAATTATATTCCTCCATGAGGATCATTTCTGGAACCATCTGTTCCACCCCGGTTCCATGGCTGCCAGTTTTCAGCAACATCGCCCCGCCAGATATTCGTCGGGATGCGGCATCATCTAAGTTCATTTCCCACGTCTATGCTCGACCGGACCTGCCAATATACGCGGATATCTTCGCCCACCCTGTCCAATGCTTGACGTCTCGTCACCCAATCTGGTCCCCTACGCCTACACTGAACTTCTCTGTTCCAGTCTCTTGGAAACAGAGTTGGCAGTCAGCTGAGGTAAAGAACAAACACCTCATCACAGACCCCTGCAAGTGTCAACCGGGCTTTGACCTAGCATGTTATGATTGGGCCCTCCTCAATCGCTATCGAACAGGCCATGGCCGGTGCGCCGCTATGTTCCATCGCTGGGGAGCCAGAGACGACCCGAACTGCCCCTGCGGCTACAGACAGACTATGACCCACATAGTCAACGACTGCCACCTCTCCAGATTCAAAGGACGTCTCGAAACTTTACATCAGGCTCAACCTGATGCTGTTGACTGGCTACGGAAGAAGGGCAAACGCTAGAAGAAGAACCATGCCAGGCTAGACCCTGCACTGGAGGACGGCCAGTGCACAGACGTCCTGGGTCTGGAAATACCCTGGCACAAGGACGGGCACAACCACACATGAGGAGAGTGTGAAATTTGTCTCCCAGAAGCCCAAGGACCAAGTTCAGAGGAAATCCAGTATGTGGAGGTGAGACTTGGGAGCAGGTTTTGGACAGTGAGACGGAAGAGAGAGAAAATTGCAAGAGCTGGGCTGGGGAGAGAGCACAGTGGTTCTGCAAAATGACTTTTATGCCTGAGGCTCCAAAGTCCTCGGTTCAACAGCCTGCACTCACCACAAGCCAGAGCAGAGCAAGTCTCTTGTTTAAAGACAGACAGACAGGAAGAAAGACAAAGATGACAGGAAAAGGAAACTGGAAGACTAATCTCATTGCAGAGTGTTTAGGATATGAGGAGCAGAGACCTCAAGACTGTGAAGGCCCCCCCTTTTGTAGCATGATTCTGCTGCTCCCAGCAGACTTTGTACTTTCCTTTCAATTTCAGTTAGGAGACAGAGAGAGAGAGAGAGAGAGAGAGAGAGACCACAGGCACTGGCCCACTGCCTGTGGCGTTGTCCCTTGCATGTAGTGCTCCCGTGTGGTGTTGGTGGGGGCTGAAGGCTGAGTCCGTGCCCTGCTGAAGCCTGTACTCTGTGCTGAACTGTCCCCGGCTCCCACCAGGGGTCTGCAGGGTAGACGTGGTCAGAAACAAGCTTTGCAGAGGAAGCACGAGATCTGTCTCACGCATGTGGTTGGATTTGGGGTGAAGGCTATGAAGTGGACCCGAGGGCATCTGCACACAGACAGGTGGGAGGGGAAGGGGTTTGTATTTTGTCCATTGATGTGATTTTACAAATTTCCCTTCACTTTTGTGTATGATTAGGGGCGGGAAGCGTCAGAAGACAGTGATGAGAAGGGAAGCCAGAGAGTAGCTCAGCCGGTAAAGTAAACATTTTCCCAGGCACGAAGGCCAGGTGCTCAGCCAGACACCATCCCTGAGCAAGGCGGAGTCCCACAAGTGGTGGATTGGTGCCTGTAGTTATCTCTATTTTTTCCCATCTGTGATAGAAAAGGGGGGAAGTCTGTTGGGAGATGTGGAATCCTGCAAGCATAAATCCTCAGTGGTAAGGATGGATGGAAGAGGGAAAGAGAGAGAGACAGTAAGGGGAGAGAGAGAGAAGAGCTCCCTCAGCTCCACTTTGTCCAGCGCAGTTCTCTGCACAGAGGACAGTGTGATGCATATCAGGACTCAGTCATGTTCAAGGATGTCAGGTGTAAGACAAACACTGACTGTTCTCTATTCTGAATTCCTCTAATCTGGTCTGTGGTGTCGGAATGCTTCTCACACATTCACAATCTATTTATTTTAATAGATACAAGAGCAGGGTCTCTATTAAAATGTGAGAATTCTCACCTGTTTTTCTTTGATGAAAAAAAAAACACACTTGAACATAAAGGAAACAATACTATGCATAAGTTTTAGTTTGTTCTGAAGAATTTTCAAATCATGTAGGTCAGCTCCGGAATCAAACAGCATCTGTGAATGCTCCAGTGTGGGGGTTCACTTTCATTTGCCAAACACAATTTGGGGGACTTTGGGACATCCCAATGCCAAAAACCAGTAAAAAGTCAAACACTTTAGGTGCCACAAAACTGAGATGCTGTCTCCATTCTGATCAAACCCTGCCCACAGTCTGCTCAGTGGCAACACAGCCAACTCCTGTGGCCGGAGACTGAGCTTCTGGTTGAAAGCTGGCTTGGAAACATACAGGCGAGTGTCTCTGCTCAAGAACTAGTCTGCTTAGTGACAGAATGGCTGATGGGCTTGAAAAATTCTCCTCCTGCTAGACATGGACCTTCCATATGACCCAGTAATTCCTCTCCTAGGGCTATACCCCAAGGATTCCATAACACCCAACCAAAAAGATCTGTATATACCTATGTTCACAGCAACACAATTCGTAATAGCTAAAACCTGGAAGCAACCCAGGTGCCCAACAACAGATGAGTGGCTGAGAAAGCTGTGGTCTAGATACACAATGGAATACTACACCGCTATGAAGAATAACAAGCCCACCTCCTCTGGAGTTAGAAGGAATTATGGTAAGTGAGCTAAGTCAGAAAGATAAAGATGAGTATGGGATGATCCCACTCATCAACAGAAGTTGAGAAAGAAGAATAGAGAGGGAAACTCAGAGCAGGATTTGACTGAATTTGGAGTAGGGCACCAAAGTAAAACCCCTGGGGTGAGGGCGAGGGTGGATGTTCAGCTTCCTGGGGTGTGTGTGGGGGGATGGGATGGGGCAGTCTTTTGGTAGTGGGAATGGTGTTTATGTACACTCCTATTAACTTGTAGTCATACAAATCACTAATATGAAAGGGGAAAACTATTGAATGTCTCAATCTTTTTAAAGCACATACTGAGTCTTTTTAATACATAGGCTGAGTCTTTAATATGTTGACTCTCTCAAAAGCCTAGACCAGGGACAACAGAAGCAACAGGTGGCACAGCTATATACAAATAATGTCAAAGGACATAAAATATGGTGATGTTGTGTGTGATACAGAAAATCCTAACAAAGGGGTTTTTCAAAGTTAACCCAATTGCCAAACAATGTGATTACAGCAATAACTAGCTATTGTCTGCTTAAACCCCAAGACAACAGGAACCTCCTGCTTCCTCTACAGAGCCTATATTTCCCCCAGTCCTGGAACCTCTAGGGTGGGGCTCAATTTCCTGAATGCTTAAATGATATTGCATCCGCCGATCTCAACATAATCAATGCAAGGAGTACCACCTCAGCATGCTTCACCTCAGACTGTGTCCAGAGACTTCAGGAATGGAATGTCAACCCTCATTACTCGGCCACCAGGTTCCAGATGCTAGCAGGAGGCCGACCAGACTTCCCTGGACAGACAACCCCACCAATGTGCCCTCGAGTTCTGCTTCTGCATAGCCCTGTCCCACTAGGGTAAGAGAGAGGCAGGCTGGGGGTATGGATCGACCTGTCAACCCCCATGTTCAGCAGAGAAGCAATTACAGAAGCCAGACCTTCCACCTTCTGCATCCCACAATGACCTTGGGTCCATGCTCCCAGAGGGATAAAGAATAGGAAAGCTATCAGGGGAGGGGATGGATCACAGAGTTCTGGTGGTGGGAACTGTGTGGAGTTGTACCCCTCTTATCCTATGGTTTTGTCAGTGTTTCCTTTTTATAAATAAATTTAAAAAAGAACATTTGTCCCAGATAAAAGAAATAAAAGAGGAATATAGTTTAAAAAATTAAAAAAATAAAAGAGGAATATAGTTAAAAAAGAAAAACAAAAAGAAAAATTCTCCTCCTCGGTGCTTTGTATCCTGACTGAGTGTTTTAGGAATCATGAGGGCTGGCTGGCTGGCTGGCTGGCTTTACAGAGTAAGGTACCAGAGAACTTTTTCTGGATAAGGCACCAGGCTTCTGTGCTAAAATGTGCTTACAGATACGTATAGCTGCACGGCAAGTATTAGTTTCTGTAAAGAGACTTGCAACCGTATTGCATCACCTTCTCTTTGCTGTTTCATCGGCAGAACCTGGTCAGAGCTCAGAACAGCAGCAGCTATCCCTACTCCCCAGTAGATGGTGCTTTCAACCAGAGACTCACAGTTTTGACTGCTTCCTTCCCTTGCCTCTGGAGCCTTGTTCTAACAGCATTCTGTGAAAGTGCCTGTGAAGCCAGTTAACTGGGGAAAAAAAATAACCCTGACTTCAACTCTGACACCATCTTACTAGACAATACTTTTAGCACACCTGAATGTTAGCTGCTGGGCTCAGGAAAACATTACTAAAGTCATGGACCCTTTGGAACATACCTGAAATAGACCTACTAGCTTCTTCCAACATGAAGACCCCAAATCTCATCTGCTATATTCTTAACTTCAGTCTCCTGATTATTAAACAATTTGTCCTACTCTATATCTTAATGCTTTTTCAGCCACCAAGTTGCAGATACTACCATGATGCCAATCTGACTTCCCTGGACAGACGCCCTCACCCATATGGCCTGGAGCCTCCCCTCCCCAGAGCCCTGCCCCGTTAGGGAAAGACAGACACAGGCTGGGGGTGTGGATCCACCTGCCAACACCCAGGTCCAGTGGAAGAAGCAATCTCCCACCTTCTGCTCCTCAAAGAATTCTGGTTCATGCTCCGAGAGGGATAAAGAATAGGGAGGCTTCCAATGGAGGGGAACTCAGGTGGTGGGAACCCTGTGGAATTATACCCCTCTTATTACCCCCAGTCACTATTAAATCACTAACTAAAAAAAGGGAAATAGAGCACCATGATTACAGCTACAGAAGTGAAAGTCCCTTCTCCGTTTCCTGTGTCTAGTGCCGCCCTCACTCCTGTTGAGCCAGTGCTTTGTGTCTAGTGCCGCCCTCACTCCTGTTGAGCCAGTGCTTTTACTAACAGACACCAGCTTCATCCTCCTGGTGACCCTGTTCTCCTTCACAAGAGCAGACACCCGTCACTACGGGAAACATCACCAGCGGCTTCCTGTATTTCCCACTGGGAACGGAGATGATGCCAGGCTTGACTAAGCCTCGTGACCCCTGGTAATGAGCAGATCTCCACTTCGGGTATCACGGTGCCCTGAGTTCATCTCCCCACAAATACACTGCACTTGCTGAGATAGATGAGAGTTCACGTCCACATGGCAGTTGAAGGAGTGTGAGAGGCTGTGAAAAGGAGCAGTCAGAGTGGCAAAGTGGCTCAAGTGCTGGGCTTACAGACATGAGGTTCCAAGTGTGAGACACAGAATGAGACCTGCCCCACCCTGTGTCTCTGTGTCTCTCTCTCCCTCTCCCTCTCTCTCTGTGTGTGTGTGTGTGTGTGTGTGTGTGTGTGTGTGTGTCCAGCATTAGTGAAAGACTCTCCACAGTATAATAAACAAGAATGGGGAGGGAGTTGGGTGGTCGTGCAGCGGTTTAAGTACAGGTGGCACAAAGTGCAAGGACCAGCGTAAGGATCCCGGCTTGAGGCCCCAACTCCCCAGCTGCAGGGGGGTTGCCTCACAAGCTGTGAAGCAGGTCTGCAGGTGTCTGTCTTTCTCTCCCCGTCTTCCCCTCCTCTCTCCATTTCTCTCTGTCCTATCCAACAACAACAATAATCACTACAACAATGAAACAAGGGTAACAAAAGGAAATAAAATAAATATTTTTAAAAAACACACCAAAAAAAATAAACAAGGATGGGGACAGGCAGATTCTCCCAAGAGTGGAATCCTCAGGCTAGTGAAATCACTCACTTGGACCCTGTGCTACTTTGCCCTGTGTGCGACCCAATTCGAGCCCAGCCCTCCCCTTGCTGAGAGAAGCCTGGCCACTGCAGGTTTCTCCCTCTGCTACCAGCGTTGTCGCTGGGGCTTGGTGCTGATGCTACAAATCACAGCTCCAGGCAGTCATCTTTCTTTAATTTTTTTTTCAATTGGATAGGACTGAGAGAAATTGAAAGGGGAGGGTGGCATAGATAAGGAGAGATGAGAGTGTATCCAGGAGGTGGTACAGTGGATAAAGCATTGGCCTCTCAAGCATGAAGTCCAGAGTTCAATCCCCAGCAGCACATATACCGGAGTGATAAGCTGGTTCTTTCTTTCTCTCTCATTAATAAATAAAAAGTACTTTTTTAAACAGATAAGGAGAGAGGAGAGACACCTGCTTCACTGCTTCACTGCTTTGTGAAGCACTCCCCCAGCAGGTGGGGAGCCGGGGCACGGAGCCAGGTGCTGGTTCATGGGCACCTGTGCTCTGCACCAGGTGTGCACTGCCTGGTCGCTGGAGCTGGAGTCTCTTTCGCTCTCTCTGGTCTGTCGCTATTAAGAGAAAAAAAAAGACTGGTGTCCTCACTTGTCACAAAGACAGAACATGAGAATTCCTAGACATGGGCCTGGCTACATGTTTCGACCGCAGCCCTGGGAGCCTGCTCAGCACTGCTAGACCTGGGGAGGAGTGAAGACCAGATGGGTGAGTGGCACCTACCCAATGGGAGACAGATGAAGAAAAGTCAAACCAGACCACAGCAGGAGAGGGAGGAGAGCCCTTCCTTAAAGCATCCTTTAAGGATCTCTGTGCTCTCAGCAGACTAAGATGGTGAGCAGTTTATCACAACAGGTCTAGAAACTTGATGGGACACTCTATTTTCTTCAGTGAAGATTCTAAAGTCAGGCATATGAGATGTGGAACTAAGTCATTCTGTACCCTAAAAGCAAGGAGAGCAAAGCAGAGCCGCACAGAAGGGACCCACTCTAAGACATCAGCACACTCCTCAACAGAAGCTCAAGGCCAGATGGAATGGCCTGAATGGAGAAGAACTCCACCCCAGAGTAGTACTGCCCAGCTAGGATACCATTCAGGTCTGAAGGAGCACCGAGCGCTTTACAGATAATCAAAGTCAAAGGAATTCATTAGCACCAAACCAACAATGCAAGAAATGTGTGTGTGTGTACGCAGTGCATGAGGGAAGATGGAGCAGAATCTGAGATGATTATAGTTTTATGATTTCAGTCCTCAGTAATCTATATAAAATCTAATCAGAAAATCAGTCAGGATAGAGGATACATCAACAAGGCTGCTAGTAAAAACGAGTGACGGGGGCTGGGCAGTAGCGCAGCGGGTTGGGTGCAGGTGGCGCAAAGCACAAGGACCCCACCTGCAGGGGAGTCGCTTCACAGGCGGCGAAGCAGGTCTGCAGGTGTCTGTCTTTCTCTCCCCTCTCTATCTTCCCTTCCTCTCTCCATTTCTCTCTGCCCTATCCAACAACGACGACAATAGTATTAGCAACAACGATAGACAACAAGGGCAACAAAAGGGAAAATGGTGGCCTCCAGGAGCAGTGGATTCATGGTGCAGGCACCGAGCCCCAGCAATAACCCTGGAGGCAAAAAAAAAAAAAAAGAAAAGTGATGGGGCCACGGTAGCCCTCACTCCAGAGCACACATTCTTAAGGACGCAGAGACTATTCCGCTTAGTTATGTTCACACACCACATGGCGAGCTTCAGTGACTGCAGTCACCTAAATAGTCTAAGATTCAGATAAACAAACAAACAGCTCCACAGTGTAGGAACTGGTGCCCTGGACCCTGTCGGGCCTGTGGTCACCCCGTCAACACAGAGCAAAGAATGGCACCTGGGTGCTTCTCTTCCTTGTTCATGAACCAGTAAGTGCTCGTGAAAGATGTATTTTTAAAAACCAAGAAATGACTAGATATTTATAAATATAAAAAATCATGTCTAATTTTTAAAGGGGGGGCAGGAGGTGGCACACCTGGTTGAGCGCACACATTACAGTGTACAAGGCCCAAGGTTCAAGCCCCTGGTCCCCACCTGAAGGGGGGGAGGAAGCTTCACACGCGGCGAAGCAGGTCTGCAGGAGTCTCTCTGTCTCTCTCCCTCTCCCTCTCTATCTCCCCTTCCTCTCTCAATTTCTCTGTCTCTATCCAGTAACAAATAAAAATTTAAAAAAGTACGTCTAGAGAATCTGAGGGAAAAGAATCAAACAGAAATTTAAAAAGCAGACAGACCAAACCATGAGACTGAGGTGATCATTAGAGTAACAGGTTACTGTTCAAATCTGAACAAGTGGTACATGTTGATACAACTGATTTATCTATTTTTTCCTGGGATTTTAAAATTTTTTATATTTTCCCTTTTGTTGCCCCTTTTTATTGTTGTTGTAGTTATCATTGTTGCCATCATTGATGTCACTGTTAGATAGGACCAAGAAATGGAGAGAGGAGGGGAAGACAGAGTGGGGAGAGAAAGACAGACACCTGCAGGTGGCGAGCCGGGGGCTCGAACCAAGATTCTTATGCCAGTTCCTGTGCTTTGTGCTACATTTTTTTTTGTAGTCCTTTGCTTCTATGCTAACATAATTTGTATTTTTGGGGGCCAGATGGTGGTGCACCTGGTTAAATGTGCATGTTACAGTGAGCAAGGACCCAGGTTCAAGCCCACAGTCCCCACCTGCTGGGGCAAAGCTTTGCCAGTGTTTGTCTCTCTCCCTTTCCTCTCTCGATTTCTGGCTGTCTCTGTCCAATAAATAAAAATAAAGATGATAAAAATAGTATTTTCTTAGGTAGTTCATAATATCCAACATTGTAACTTCAGAATTAATTTTGAAGCAAAATTTTAAATAGTTTAGCATTATTAAATATTAAATTTAGTTTTATTTCTTGACTAAAAAAATGTCCTATTTAAAAAATTACTATTATGAACCCTTTTAGCATCCCTGCAAAGACTAAATAGAAACAGCCTGTCATATTAACAGTAATGAAAAATGACAGGAAAAAAGTCTTAAAGATTAGTTAATACCATTAAAATTCCTAAGTCTGACAAGAGTTGCTATTAGTCTTTCCTATATGGATGTGGTGATAAGAGTCCTTTTAGATGATTGGTAGGTTCTCTGACTTTGTCTTTTCTCTGAACAAATAAGGCCATGCTGACAACACACAATTTTATCTATCACCGTGCAATTAAAATGTTCACAAAGTATCTGTAGTGTGAAGTCCATGCATGTTTTTGGCAAGTGACGAAGTTATTTCTTCAGACTAAATGATAACCTCTTCAATTAAGTGGATGACAATTTTGCAAGAGCAAAATTCTCCATAACTCCCTTCTATGTAGCCAGTTACCTTTTCATCTATGAGTAGCATGTCTACCTCTTCAGGAAAGAAATTCAAAGATAAATATAAAATTTGTGTTCCTCAGTTGCATTAGATGGAGTATAAATAACCGACAAAACAGGACTTCTACCATTATATAATTTTCCATCTATAAAACAAACAGCACTAATCTGATGCTTGAGCTGACGCTTGGATGAAAAAATAAAAGGTGCTCTGGAAGATGGTGCAGTGGATAAGGCTTTGGACTCTCAAGCACGAGGTCCCAAGTTCAATCCCTGGCAGCACATGTACCAGAGTGATGTCAGGTTCTTTCTCTCTCTCCTATCATTTCTCATGAATGAATAAATTTAATAAAAAACAACATTAAATAAAGGTGTATTATGTAACAGAGATCAAATTAATACCATATATACACACACACATATATATATATTGAAAATGCCATCACAGGAGGAATAAATACATGACAGCATCCTTATCAGCTGAGCAAGCTTCTCAAGATTACCCCGTCCCTCCCCACCTGCAGAGGCTGCATCACAAACAGTGAAGCAGAGATGTAGGTGTCTCTCTTTCCCTCTCTATGTCTACCTTCTCTCTCAACTGTCTCTAGCCAATAAGTAAAATATTTAAAAATACTAAAATTAAAATCTTGAAAAAGAAATACAAAGTTACAGATCCTAGGTACAGGCTCTGGCCTATGGTGCTGTGTACATGTGTCCACACCTGCACAGCTAAGGGGCAATTCTAAGCCCAAAGTAAAGGTGCTTAACAGTCTTCTATGACTAGACTTTGAGCTACCAAGCCTGGAAATCTAGTAGAATGACCTAAAGAAGGCACCATAACCACCCCACCAATGTGTCCAGCCTCCCCAGAGCCCTGCCCCACTAGGGAAAGAGACAGGCTGGGAGTATGAATCCACCTGTCAACACCCATGTTCAGTGGGGAAGCAGTTACAGAAGCCAGACCTTCCACCTTCTGGATCCCACAATGACCCTGGGTCCATGCTCCCAGAGGGATAAACAATAGGAAAGCTATCAGGGGAGGGGAGGGATACAGAGTTCTGGTGGTGGGATTGTGTGGGGTTGTACCCCTCTTAGCCTATGGTTTTGTCAGTGTTTCCTTTTTATAAATAAAAAGTTTAAAAAAAAAGAAGGCACAGAAATTCTCTAATCAAATATTTATTCCTTAGGCCTACATGGCTCCTATCCACTATTTGACTCACTCATTCACTCCAGCCAGTCAACTAACTATACAAAAGACAGGAAGACAGTGTCCTCCTCCCTCTTTTCATCTTCTGACAGGGCATGGACACTACTGTCACCTCTTCCAGTCTTGAGAAGCACTGTATACAACTGGCCAAGAGATATACTGGCTAAAAAATCACACACACACACACACACACACACACACACACACACACACACACACTAAGTAAAAGAAAATTGTTGTCTCTGAATCATCATGAAAATAAATGCACACAAAAAAAGACAAGTTTAACTTCATAAGTGGTGAAGCAGGTCTGCAGGTATCTATCTCTCTCTCCTCCTCTCTCAAGTTCTCTCTGTCCTATCCAACAACAATAACAACCACAGCAAGGGCAACAACATGGGAAAAATGGCCTCCAGGAGCAGTGGATTCATAGTGCAGGAGTGCAGGCACCAAGCCCCCCGCAGTAACCCTGGAGGCAAAAAAAAAAAAAAAAAAAAAAAAAAAAAAAAAAGGTAAGCCCTATCTGTGAGCTTGGGAGAACTACTGCACTTTCCAATGGATAAAATGGGGACACGGGACTCTCATGGTGGGAACAGTGTAAAATTATACCCATTATCTCATAATTTTGTAAATCAATCTTCAATTGCAAATAAAATTTTTAAAAAGCATACAGTCTTAAAAAAGTCGGCCATGATATAAACACTTTTCTTAAGAAGAGATACACATGACCCATAGACAGATAAAGAAATGTTCCACTTATCATTAGAGAATTACAAATTAAAACTCTTATACCTGACAGAATGTCTTCCATCTATCAATCAGAAAGTGACAGGTGTTGGAGGGGTTGTGGAGACAAGGGAACACCCCCACACTGCTCGTAGGAATGCATACTGGCTCAGCCCCATTGGAAGACTGTATGGAGAGGCCTTAAATATAAATGGAATGACTTTATGGCCCAGCAATACCACTCTTGGACATTTAAACAAAGGACACTGAAACTCTAATTCAAAGGGTCATATGCATCCCTGCTTATAGCTTCATCATTCACGATAGTCAGAACAGAAGCAGCCTGAGTGCCCATCGACTGATGACTGGCTGAAAATGTTATGGGATGCCCAGTGGCGAAGCCGTTACAGAACTCGGAACTCCCACCTTCTGCACCCCATCAATTTTGATCCATACTCCGAGGGAATGGGACAGGGAATTCTATTGGTGGGAACTGTACAGAATTATAACCCTATTATCTTACAATTTTACAAATCAGTATCAAATCACTAATATAAATTTAAAAAGAAGTTATGGGATATATATTCCATGGAATACTACAGTCAAAAAAGAAGATATTGTGTCCTTTGGAACAAAATGGATAGAACTGGAGGTGATTATGTTTAGCAAAATAAGTAAAGAGATGAAACACAATTACAGGACACTTTCACTTATACATGAATCTTGAAACTGATACACATGAACTTGAAAAGAAAGAAAACAAGACAGAAGTAAGCAAAATGTTTCAGAGACTTGTGAAAATTTTGGTGGTTATCAAAAGAAAAAAAAAGAAGTGTTATCTTTTTCAAGGCAACCACCAACTAACTCCATGAAGCTTCCCAGTTCAAGACATTAATCTATTATTATATCTATTATTTTAATTTCACTAACTTGCCATGTGCCATGTCTAAGCTTTCCTCTCTAATAATTGAACCTCTTGACCTGATAATCATGAAACACAAATACAGATAATGAGAGATCTCTCTCTTCTCAAGCGGCAGGATTTTAACAAGTCAAAAACTTCACTGTGATAGCAATCTCCTTTAGATCACAAGCTATTTAAGCTATCTACCCTTCAGTTCCTCTTTTTTTCTTCCTTTCTTTACTTTTTTATTGTCATCACCAGGGTTTCTATGTTGCTGGCGCACATTTTCAAAGAGAGAGAGAGAGAGGAGACCGCATTGAGGGCTGCGCTAGCACTTATGCAGTAAACTTGACAAGTCGGGCACACTACCCAGGTGAGCCATCTTGGTGGCTGTTTTAGCTACTTCTCTCTCCCCTGCATAAATGCTCAGGGCTGAGTAATAATGGATTATATAGGTCCTTATTTTTTTTTTTCATTCAGAGGTCACTGAACTTCACAGAATGAGAAATTCACATTCCACTTCCAATATCATTCCCAAGTTCAGCAAAAAAAAAACCAAAAAAACAAAAACAGCTCTCCTCTGAAAATCCAGTCTCAAGCCCAAAGGTTAATTCATGAGTCTAAGAAAAATAGATAATTCAAAAAAGGGATGGTCTCATGGGCTTAAAGGATTACAAAGTCAAATTGGATGGGGTTGAAACAAAGACATAATGGAGAGGGGATGCTTTGAGAAACAGGGACCAGATGAGGAGAGGCAAAGAAATCTACTGTACTTATTTTTTTGCAGCAACTTGATTCTCCGTAGTTAGCATACACATGAGCATGGCTTGACGCAGTGCGCAGAGGGACTGAGTACTTGATATGGGGTGAGCCGTCTATCAACAGTTCCGAGTGGTCTAGTGGCTCAAAGTCTACACTACAGCTCATCTGTAGGTGCAATGCACAACTCTTGTTTGTCAACTAGTGACTCGGTGGGAAGCAAACAAGCCATCAATACTTTTCCTCTTCAATACTCTACTTTTCATCCTTCTCAAGGCTACACACGCTCCCTGCCCATGAATGAAATACCATTTGCCAATGTCAAAAGTGACATAGAGCTATGTAAACGATTTGCCTATTACAGTAAAATCAATCATTTGATGAAGAAAACCAATTTGTATGTTTTAACAGATTAGGGTTATTCAGACCATAGATACTGATTTGATGATTAATCTTTTTTTTTTTTTTTTTTGCTTCCAGGGTTATTGCTGGGCTCAGTGTCTGCACCATGAATCCATTGCTCCTGGAGGCTACTTTTCCCCCCTTTTGTTGCCCTGGTTGTTTTTATCTTTGTAGTTATTTTTGATTTTATTGCTGTTGTTGTTGGATAGGACAGAGAGAAATGGAGAGAGTAGGGGAAGACAGAGAGGGGGAGAGAAAGACAGACACCTGCAGACCTGCTTCACCGCCTGTGAAGCGACTCCCCTGCAGGTGGGGAGCCGGGATCCTTATGGCCGACTCCCTTTCACCAGCTTTTTAAGAGTTCACTTATTACAAGAACTGAGGAGAGAGCATGATTTTCAGGAATTTTTAGTTTTACTCAGGAAAATTGAGAACATTCACATGTTATAACGAGAGAGACGGGGGAGAGAGAGGGGGAGAGAGAGAGGGAGAGAGAGAGAGAGACATGGAGTTACTATTTACATGGTGATCTGAACAGAAAGGAACAAGAGCAAGAAGCCCACAGGTCTCCCCTTTGACCCAGGCCCCACCTCCACCTTTCCAAGCCACACCTGTCACCACCCCCATTTCCTGGGCTGTCCCCTCCAGATACCTCCTGTCCCTCCACAGAAGGAAGGAAATGGCTCCTGATAACCCTGGGGGGGGGGGGGCTGGGGGGACGGAGGAGGTAAGGGAGAGAAGAAGCAGAAAGAAAAAGAAAGAGGCAGAGAAAATTACCCTAAGACCTTAAGATTTGGGGGTTTCAAATGCATAGCATTCTATGTTTAATGGCACTTCTCAATCTGGGAGGTAGGTGAGGAGGAATGTCACCTGGTTCCCTGTTTGTATCCACCAGGTTAAGTGGACCCACTTGGTGGCAGCATGGACAAGTCTCTGTGCCCTGCAGAGTTCCCACGGCCTGTCTTCGTGCTGGCACGTGGTACTCAAGGTCCTCCCTGTGGGACGGGGCTGTGCTTCTCAGCCAGGCTGTCTGGCCATTGCGTGGAAGCCGCATGGGGCCATGGAGAGTGAGGCTGTGAGTTCTGTGGACCTGCTCAACAAATCTGGTGCACAGCAGGGGACAGTTCAGTGAGGGAGAGAAAGTCAGAGCCACTGTCTGCAATCAAGTGGAATAAAACAGAATATAAAACAGAGCCACGGAGACCCTCCTGGCTTTAAGTGGGGTTGTTGCACAGCTTCAACCAGCAGCCCCTAGTCAACCTCAGCTTTCTTTCGCAAGGCTCTTTAGACCACTTCATAAAACATGTAAACAGGACACACTGTAGACCAATGACAATTTTTAGCAGGGTGATGGATTCTTCCAGTTTACTGATAAACACATTCAGTAATACTTCTCAACACCCATCATGAACCAGGTCAGGTTCTGGAAACATAATAGAAGGAAACAGGCGAGAGGAAAGGAAGGGTGGCACCTAGCAAGCCCCCGTGCCAGACCCGAGATCCAAGTCTTCTCTTCTGCTCCGGGATGTGAGCTGTTTCCTATCAGGGCACAGTCTCTGCTCCTGATGGGACTGGCACCTGACTGACTGGCAAGTGGAGTGACTAGATTTCCAAGCTGAACCACATTTCTCATCCCCAGTGAGAGCACCACACGTTGTAAGACAGTCATCTCCTTCTATGCAGCCAATTTTATCTTTCATACTTGGCGTCCTCTTTCTCTGGGCCATGACCACCTCAAAAGTCATAAGAAGTGAAAACCAGAACATTAATCTCAAAGACTTTGTGAACTTAGTGGGGGGATTTTGCCCAAGGCAGCTATCACCACCTGCTATGAAACTATTCTGGAAGCTATACTCAACCTGGCGCGCGCGGTAGAAGGTGAGCCCACCTATATATGGTTCCTAGGTCAGATTCATGGGGTAAACAGTCAATGGTGTTTATATACTTTCCTCATGATTGGGAGTTACTCTCTGCCCCTAATTCAGTTTTCTAGCCCTATTCTCAACTCTGACACCATCTTCCCCCAGCCAATACTTTTAGTCCACTGGCATGTTAGCTGTCAGGCTCAGGCAAAAATTACTAAAGTCACGGCCCCCTTGGAACATACCTGAAATAGACTTCCTGGCTTCTTCCCACATGAAGACCTCTAGTTCCACTATGGGATCTATTCCTACCTTTGGGTTCCTGTTTAAACATTTTGTCCTGCTTTCTATCTTATTGCCTCTCAGTGACCAAGTTGCAGATGCTGTGACTCCATCCTCACCTCCCTGGGCAGACAATCTCACCAACCATCCTCACCTCCCTGGGTAGACAATCTCACCAACGTGTCCTGGACCCCACCTTCCCCAGAGCCCTAACCCAGCAGGGAAAGATAAACAGGCTGGGGGTGTGGATCCATGTGCCAACACCCATGTCCAGCGGAGAAGCAATTACAGAAGCCAGAACTCCCACCTTCTGCTCCCCATAAAGATCTTTGGTCCATCCTCCCAGAGGGATAAAGAACAGGGAAGCTTCCAATGGAGGGGATGGGACACAGAACTCTGGTGGTTGGAACTATATGGAATCATACCTTGTTATCTTACAATCTTATTAGCCATTATTAAATCACTAATATGAGAGAGAGAGAGAGAGAGAGAGAGAGAGAGAGAAACTCATGGCCAGACTGGCCTGTAAGAGCAAGACCTGGGTCTGTGAGAAGTAACTGCTCCATTCTTGCTCCACTGCATGTGTGAATCAAGTTGTTCTGCTGGTTCACAAAGGAAGGGGCCATGCTGGGAGAAGGCTGTCAGGAGTTCAGTCTGCTTTAGGGGTTGTTTCAGGTACCCCAACAGCTAGATGCTGACAGACAAAGAGAACACAGTGCCAAGGAGAGAAGCCATGGGAATCTGCTCAGAGGAAGACCTAGGCATGGGCCCCCAGCAGGACAGACAGACGTGGGCCTCAGCACCTCTTCCTTCCTGCTCCCTCTGTGTTCACGCTGGCCGAGTCCCAGCCAGAAACATGGAGAGTACATCTGATGCCAAGTCGGGGAGAAAAATGAAAGAAGAATGAATATCAATAATTCAATAATGTGTCGAACTGAAAGGAAAAAGTTCTTTAAAAGATGAAAAATCAGCACCACTTATGTTGGCTTTCCCTAACACATAGGCTGTTACATGGGGGAATTTGAAGGAAAGGAACTTCTTAAAATGGAGTGACTTCTTAAAAAGAGAGTGACTCCCCGAGTCCTGGAACCTTAGGATAGGGCTCACTTTCCTGCATGCTTCTCCCAATTCATACCAAATGATATTGCATCCGCCGATCGCAACCTAATCAACACAATGAGTGCCACCTCAACATGCTGCAGCTCAGACTGTGTCCAGAGACTCCACGTGTGGAACGACAACCCTTCAGCTTCATTACTCGGGTGAGACCTTTCCTTTCATAGTATTCTCTAATTCTATCCCAGGTGGTTCACTTCCTAACAAAGTCCCAAAATCTAGATATAGACCAGGTTCTGTGAGAGAGAGCATATGTTCACACGTATCCATAAACTAGGGCAAAATATATACCTGAAAGCAAAAGTACACTAGAGTTTGCAGTGAGTACCCCCCAACACTTCATCTGCACTATTCCAGCCTTTAGGTGCATAATTGTTCAACAATTTGTTTGGCTTTGTATGTTAACTCTCTTTTCAGCCCCCAGGTTCCAGATGCCAGCATGATGCCGACCAGAATTCCCTGCACTGAAGACCCCACCAATGTGACCTGGAGCTCCGCTTCCCCAGAGACCCACCCCACTAGGGAAAGAGAGAGGCAGACTGGGAGTATGGACCGACCAGTCAACGCCCATGTTCAGTGGGGAAGCAATTCCACAAGCCAGACCTTCCACCTTCTGCAACCCACAATGACCCTGGGTCCATGCTCCCAGAGCGATAAAGAATAGGAAAGCTATCAGGGGACGGGGTGGGATATAGAGATCTGGTGGTGGGAATTGTGTGGAGCTGTACCCCTCATATCCTAGTTTTGTTAATGTCTCCTTTCTTAAAGAAAAAAAATTAAAAAATAGTGACTTAAGTGGTCCTGGAGGCACAGTGAATAAGGCACTGGACTCTGGGACAGGAGGTCCTGTGTGTTCGATCCCCAGCTGCACATGTTCCAGAATGATGTCTGGTTCTTTCTCCTATCTTATTAGCAAATAAATAAAATCTTTTAAAAAAAAGTGATGAAAAGGAACTCAGCTTCTGAGTAGGGTGTGTATATGAATTTCATGTGCATCAATCCCTCTAATTCCCAAGAAAACTTTGATCTAAAACTGGATTATTTTTTTCTATTTCTGATGGAGAAAAGTTAAAGAGGCATAATCTTGCTTATCTTAGGTCATACTTGGAATTCAGTTCCTCCTAAAAATAAACATTTTTCAGATCAACTGGGTATCAAATATGTTTGTGTTCACTACTACTTGGTAAAATCCTGTTGCATTCTGCTCAGAATAGTTACTGGACACACAGCCAGTATTCAACCTGACAGATGTACCTACTATCTTTACTAAGAGAGCACAAACAGCTACACACAATCTAGTAGTTAAAAAATCTACAGTATCAGAAATATTCAACCTAGCATCTTCACATTTGAGTGCACACCTTACTTGCACAAGGACCCAAGTTCAAGCCCCGAGTCCCCCCCCCCCCATCTACTGGGGAAGAAGCTTCGCAAGTGGTGAAGCATAGCTGCAGGTGTCTGTCTCCCTCCCACCGCTTTCAATTTTTCTCTACCCTGTTAAACAAATGGACCAGTGGGCATGTCCTACAGCTGACAAGCCCTAGTGAAAACCCTGGAGGCAGCAAGAGAACAAGTCGCCCACTCACTGCTCAAGTAGCGGACCATAGTTCTGACTCTGCACGGTACCCCCTTCGCTCTCAGGCCTGGCTCACGAAGTCCCTGAGATTCCGGTCACAGGCTGGGGGATGCCACGGCAGACACCTTGCTCAACTTGAGCAGCCCTAACACACCCTCGCTTTGCTGGCTTTTGCTCAGGAAGTGGGGTTGAGACAGGGAGGTGCCTAGATGCTGAAGCCAAGAGAGGAGCTGAGGGCTCTCATCTGCATGTCAGAACCCACCTCTCACTTCTTCACCTCTACTGACTGATCCTGTCCACAGAATGGGGTAGCCAGGAAGATTTGTGCATTTCAATGAGTCTTCTAAGTGCTTCCTTTAGGAGAGGCTGCAAATTAAGATGAAAATTTAATCAGGTAGCATCCTCCTAGCGCCAGAATAATAATAATAGTAATGATTAAGGGCCTTGGTCTGTTTTCTGTTCTGCAAAAGGAACCTACCCCTCCACGGGGAGAAAAAAAAAAAACACTTCTTTCATTTCTTTATTGGCAGTTTTACTGAAATCTGAAGAATGCTAGGAAAATCTGGAAGTGTGCCCACCATCTTTATAGTCACAGAGAACATTTTAAATTCCACTATCTGCATGTACAAGTTTTATCTTGAGAAAAACATGCTTAATGAGACTCCACCTCACAAAAGGCAACTGTGAAATGGTAGAATTAAGTTATAGGTGAAGACTACTAGGTGTTTCTCTTGCTGAGGGCTTGGTAGGAAAATACACACGGGAGGAGGATCAAGTTGTGGAAGAACAGAGAGACGCGCAGCTCTGAGAGCCAACCCAGGCTTACAGGAGGAATGCTGGGAGTGACCTGTAGGCAAGGGAACCTGAGACCACTGGGCAGGCGTCCAGGCCGGCATCCCGTGGGCCAGCAGGCTTTCCAGCAGGTGAGGGGAGACCTTTGCTGGAGGTTTGTGTAGTCGAAAGGCTGGGTGGCCTGTGCATGTAGGAAGGTCAGGGGCTGTGAAGGTCACTGCTCACCCCAAGAACTCTCTAGGCTAACGTCAGCTAGCTTACTTTTAAGACCCATCTTCTCAAAATTGCTTTTGCCTCCTTCATCTGTCCTTCATCTGAGGGAAGAGGAGACGTGATGGTGATGCTAAAAGACCTTCACACCCGAGAAACCAGAAGTCCCAGGTTCAAGTCTAGACATCATCATAAGCCAGGGCTGACTAGTGATCTGGTAAAAATAAATAAATAAAACATACATACACTCAACTTGCCTCAGACTTGCTGTTGGATGTTAAGAACAAACATATAACCGTGACTGGTGATAATTTATGGTCCCTTAGATTCCCTAGGAAACAGTCTTGTTTAAATTTTCTTGTTGGTTTTGTTTTAACCAGAGTACTGCTGAGCTCTGGTTTATGGCGGTGCTGGGAATTGAACCTGGCACCTCGGAGGCTCAGGCATGGAAGTCTTTCACATAACTATTATACTATGACCCAGTACCCCCAGACTTTTTTAAACTGAGAATGAATCAGTCAACTTCTTGGCTGATAGCACTGAATAATCATCAGGGGCTTTAGATGGCACATAACAGTGGGGGATCCACACATGTAAAGCTCTCTCATGCCACAGCAAGAGAAGAAGATGCCATTATCTATTGAGTTAATGCTTAGGGATCTTGGAGGGAACTAGTCATTATAGCAGAACTTCCACAGAAATAAAAATTGAAAGAGAAACTAAGAAACAGATGGTGCATTTCTTTTTCTTTTTTGAAGGCTACAGCAATTCCATGAATCTTAAAAGATACACTCTGTTTCTTTGCTTTAAACGTGCCAAGCGCTCTCCATCCTATGGGTCTCATTATTTGGCACTGGACCATTCTTAACAAGAGTTGCCAAAACATTGTACCATTTGACATTCTGCTTGGGATTATTTTGGATGGAAATAGACAGCCAATGGGCTCCCCCCACCCCCACCGCCCCAGCTGGCAGGAGAGCCTATGGGCTGCTATCGCTGTAAACTGGACTTGCTCCAGGCCTGGCCTGAGCACCCCTCACTCATCATACAGTGGGCTTTCATGGGGCAGGGGAAGGAGGACATTAGAGGCCTTCACTGAAGACACAAACAGGAGAAGAAATTGCCCACGAGGAGAACCAAAGCTCTAGGCATTCTGGATTGCTTTGTTCACTCTGCAAAGAAAAGCTGGCAATTGGGTAGTCTGGTAGTGATACTACCAGGTGCAGAGGAGGGGGCCATTTCTGGCCTCACAAAGGGGCACATGGACTTTAGAAACTGCTGGTGGGGACATGGATGCACCTGAGTGACAGACCACTGACTCCCAAGAGAGTGAATTAGATGAGAGATTAAAAAAAAGTCGCATGCTTAATCTGAACATTTCTGGGGTACTCAAAGAAACAAGCTGGATATTTTGTCTAATAAAATGAATCACAACTAGTGGAGTTGTCTATTTCTATATTCTTCTACACGCCACCAAGATACGGGCATTGTTTTCCTGTTTGTTCACGGATTCCTGGAGGAGGGACAGTTCAGTTTCTCCCTTTATTTAAGTTATAGACGCCTAGTAAATGGTCAGCAGCTAGGCACCTATCAAAGGTTTCCGTTTAGGAGTTTTTGGGGGAGAACATGACTGGATGGGCACCTTTCAGTAGACATGTGCTCTGTATGCAAAACCAACAGGGAGCACAGGATGGAGACATTCCTAAGAAGGCCCGCAAATAAGTGATGCAACATTTTGGTTACCACCAAACCCTTTCAAATTGGCTTACCAAGAAGGCAGTGTTGATGCTAAAACACAACTCAGAGTCGGGTGGTAGTGCAGATGGTTAAGCGCAGGTGGCGCAAAGCGCAAGGACCGGCGTAAGGATTCCGGTTTGAGCCCCCAGCTCCCCACCTGCAGGGGAGTCACTTCACAGGTGATGAAGCAGGTCTGTAGGTGTCTGTCTTTCTCTCCCCCTGTCTTCCTCTCCTCTCCCCATTTCTCTCTGTACTATATAACAATAACAACATCAATTACAACAATAACTACAACAATAAAGCAACTAGGGCAGCAAAAGGGAATACACAAATAAATATAAAAAAATTAAAAAATGACAAAAGTTAGAGGCACGGCCTCTCGTGATCATGGGCAGTTGCTACACCAAGAATCACGTCCTGGTTAGGATACTCACTGTTAATTATAGGTATGACTCTTGGAAATTGGCAATGCTAGTTATAATGCCACTGAGAAATCAGAATAGGTATTTTTTTCTTTTTGATTCATTCTTTTAAAAATATTTTATGTATTTATTGGATACAGAGAAAAGTTGAGAGGGAAAGGGAAAATGAGAATCAGAGAGAGAAAGAGAGAGAGGAGAGACTTGCAGCCCTGCTTTACCATTTGTGAAGCTTTTCCCTAACAGGTAGGGACCAGGGGCTTGAACCTAGGTCCTTGTGTACTGTAATATGTGGGCTGCACTGGCTGCCCCACCACCCAGCCCTTAGCTTTATTCTTGTTTATATACACACACTGAAACATACATTGATCAGGTTTATCACATGTCAGGCAATCTTACCTGGGAAATGATGAACTTTATGATCATGCAGGAGCATGAAATCTTTCTAGGGGAGAAGTCTGTAAGGCTTGGTACCCAGTCACAGGCTACTGTCCTCCCAAACACCGCAAGGATGTTGTGATTGTGGACGTGCAGTTTTTTAGCACACAATTATCAAGCACACACGTGTGTGATGCCACACGGGACAATACTGGGTGCTGTCTTCACACTACCTCAAATGCATTCCTCGAAAAGACATTATGTAGAGTGGTGTCATTATGCGGCCCTTCTTGGACTTGACTGTGGCTGGCGTGGAGACTGTGCTAAATAAATGAACTTTTCCTCACAGTAACTCCCGGTAAGCCTTACAGAAATGGTCTATTTTTAGGCAAAGGCTTTATGAGTTTCAGTGATCACACAGTTTCCCTCATAATCCCACTCTGCCACTTCTATTGTGTTATCAAGGGTGGCTTTCAGAAATGAAATTCTGGTAGCTGAGGAGATTCGATGAGAAATGCACTGGCATTAAAACTAGTTTGAGTTAACCTGCATCAATAATATTTCCAAATTTTACAGAGAACCACTGAGAAAGAAAAGTAGTGTCTTTTTCAGTAAGCTGTATTAACTCTAGTCTCATCCATTTTCAAAAATTGGTTTGATAAATCTGAAAAAGTGGATAGATAGAGATGTTAAGAAGAGGAGGATGAGGTATATGGACAAATTAGAATTCTATTGATTAGAACAAATTTTGCAAAATCAAAAGTGGAAATTTCATGTGTCTCCTAATGGGGTTTTGGAGAGGTGTTCGTCACAAGATGTCCATGAACCTAACTTGCATCATGACAGCTATGAGTGATTCCTTTTAAATAGTCACTGGCTGGGTAGCTTTCAACTACCATCTTATGCTCAGTGTTTTCTAATTTGCATTATTTCTCCTTTCCAAAGGAAAGAAAAAAAGTTAGGTCATGAAAAAAACCTAGCTGTGATTGAAAAACAAAAACCTAAATCAAATTTACGGGACACTGCATAGTTTGAAAAATAAAGACTAAAATTTAAGAGTAGCCTATTTAAGCAATGGGATTGCAACAAAATCAGGTTGACAGTTCACACATCCTCCCTCCTCACATGCAAGCTACCCCTGCCCTTGAACTTGCCGCTAGAGGAGGGTTTCTCTAACAGTCAGTGAACAATCATTCTGACCACTTCATAGCCATAGAAGCATTAGGCTCATCCTTGACTTGTTGCAGGTTTTAATAAATGTATAAGGACATGTACCCACCATTATTGGATCCAAGAGAATAACTCACTGCCCTAAAGCTCCCTGTGGCTCCATCTGTGCTTGTCTCCCTCTCAATGCTGGCAACCTCTTCTCTTTGCACTAATTTCAAAGTTTTGACCTTCTCAAAAGGCTGTATGGTTGAAACCATACTATAATTTATGAAACACAAATAACTTTCCTTTACATACACACACACATGCACACACACGGACACACAAACAAAGAGCAGCTTCACAGCTCATGTTTTTAGTGTTGAGTAAGAAATATTCCTGTTTTTCTCTTCTCTCGTCAGGTCCTGATGGAGTTGGAGTTCAGAGCCCCCAGTCATCTTCCCCTAACATTTCTCCATTGTAGGAAGCATGGACCAAAATTCTATGGGTTGCAGAAGGTGGGAATTCTGCCTTCTGTAATTGTTTCTCCACTGGACATGGGCGTCTGACACAGTACTTACTGCCTGATATTTAACTAAATCTGATGCTGATCAAAAGGATCTGAGAGATATTAGTATCTGGAATGGGATGCATTGGATCGACCTTCTCGTGGTGCATCCCGTGAGTACCCATTTATTGGGGAAACTGACGATCCTTCCTAGCCGACTGAATCCACATGGATCCCAGTCACTTTCAAAGCCAGCAACAAGCAGACATCAGGCTCAACCTGACGCTGTTGACTGGCTACGGAAGAAGGGCAAACGCTAGAAGAAGAAGTATCTGGAATCTCGGATTAAATGGCCAAGCACAGATCTGAGTCAGATTCCTGACTAAAACTTCCTATTGATACTTTAAGCAATAAAGGATTTAATTGACACAATATAAAGATACGTGTCCACTTCTCTGAACTATGTGTTCCAGGACACGACTCAGTGTGTTTGGTTTATCAACTCTGCCTCAGAGTCACATCATCACTGTTAATGCTACTTATTTTAAGCACAACTACATTCATTTCTTAGTGCATATTTAGTCTATATCATGCTTTCCCTGCTATTTGGTTAGACTTTACAGAAAAAAGGTACTTAGGAGTATGTGCAATCAAAATACTATATTCCTCTTATTAGAGGGGCTTAAATTAACAGTCTTGCTTTCCCAGTTTGGGTGGAGGTGAGTGAAAACACAAGAGAAAACTGCTAGCACTCCAGGGTAGATGTGCATCATGAATATTTCATGCCAACTTTGATGGTAAAATATCTAGAATTTTATCTGGCACTACCACGGCTTTGCAGAGATAGAGCTGGTGTGCTTTATACTGGCATTAAGTCAAAATGCATCTTCCCCTGAGCTTCTGTCTGCCACTCAGCTCTTTCTTACTTAATTGAAAGTGATCTAGTGTCATATTGTGGTGTGTTTGTTGTCAGCAAAGCAAACAGCGCAAGGCACCATGGGGAACAGGAGTCTGTGAGTGAGGGAGAGTGTTGCCATAACATCGCCTGGTGTTGGCATTAAACTTTCTGTTACCACCTGCTCTGAGTATGTGGCTGCAAGCAGATGCAGGTATGATCATTTTCCTCTTTGCCAAAGTTTAATGCTATCTTGACATTTTATTTATAGGCAAGGTGGCATGGTCAACCAGCTCTAATAAGAAAATGCCACCTGAAATTCTAACAATTATTGGGAAACTCAGATTTCTCAGTAGCTTCGGAAAAAAAGACAGGTACTTGTACTAACTTGTAACATACAAGCCATTCTAATATAACTAGCCTTTCACAATCGAAGGCAAGATCAGGGGTTCCCTCATTTAACCCCATAACTATTTATGAATATTTCTCTTGTAAGCTAGTATTTCCAAAGAAGACTGAACTTGAAAAGGGAATAGGCAAAATTAAAGCTTTACCGTACGTCATTTTAACTTTGGTAATGGAGTGCATCTGAGTTTTGTCTTTTGTAAGTATATGTTCTCCAGTATGTAATATAAAAACAGCATTGTGAGCAAAGCACCACCTATGTCTTTCCTTCTCAAGCCTTACATAAGCGCCCTCAGAGGAATCCAATTTATAGCTACTCTGAAACGCCAGTGTTGCACAAACATAGAGCTCTGTTGTTCTGGGCTAGGAATCATCCTCTGAATAATGGAATTCCAGTGAACTGGAACATCTCCTGCAGTGGATGTTTAGCACAGACTTTCCCCCCTGAAGTGCAATTGGAATTGCACCCAACTGTCAAGGAGATCCAGAGATTATATCTAAGAATATACACTGTCTAGACAGCTGCCTTCTCAGAGCCCAGGTAGAAGGCCAACAGGCATCATTCCTGGGATCTGCTGGCTGCTAGCTCAGCTTACTCTCTAGATTCCTGGGATCTGCTGGCTGCTAGCTCAGCTTACTCTCTAGATTCCTGGGATCTGCTGGCTGCTAGCTCAGCTTACTCTCTAGATTCCTGGGATCTGCTGGCTGCTAGTTCAGCTTACTCTCTAGATTCCTGGGATCTGCTGGCTGCTAGCTCAGCTTACTCTCTAGATTCCTGGGATCTGCTGGCTGCTAGCTCAGCTTTCTCTCTAGATTCCTGGGATCTGCTGGCTGCTAGCTCAGCTTACTCTCTAGATTCTGGGATCTGCTGGCTGCTAGCTCAGCTTACTCTCTAGATTCTGGGATCTGCTGGCTGCTTGCTTTTCTCACTAGAGAGTAAGCTGAGCTAAGTGGAAAGTTGATCACGAGCCATTTTATTTTGGTTGATGTATGTACCCACAGTGCACCTAATTATTGGTATTTCTTTGACTTGGGGGTTGTAAAGTACCTAGGTCTATGTTCAATACTACATATATATACATATATATATATATATATATATATATATATATAAACACACACATATGTTTAAAAATGAAATTTGAGGGCCGGATGGTGGCACACCTGATTAAGCGCATGTATTACAATGCGCAAGGATATGGGTTCGAACCCCTGGTCCCCACCTGCAGGGGGAAAGCTTTGTGAGTGGTGAAGCAGTGCTGCAAGTGTCTCTCGGTCTCTCTTCCTCTCTATAACCCCCATCCTTCTTGATTTTTGGCTGTCCTTATCCAATAAAGATTTTTAAAAAATTTAAATTTAAAAAAAATGAAATTTGATACTCCATTTGTTAAATAGGAATTTAATGAACTTATTGCAGGATTCAGTGAAAAGGACTTAAATGTTAATGTCCCAGTAGGTTTTCTGAGGTTTAATATGTGATCAATCAAAGACAACGTATAGGGTGTGGCAGATAGCATAATGCTTATGCAAACAGACTCTCACATATGAGCCTCCAAGGTCTCAGGTTCAGGCCCTAGCACCAGCATAAACTAGAGCTGAGCAGTGCTCTGGTAAAGTAAACAAAACAAAATGAAGATTTTTTTTTTTTTAAAGACATAGTATAATTGAGGTGAACATTATAGCTAGATGAAGTTTAAGATCTTCCCAAAGTACTATTTCATCTGACTGGAAAAAATATTAAATAGTCCCATAAGTGAGAAGAACATGGGATGATCTCACAGACAGAAGTTGAAAACAAGATCAGAAGGAAAAACACAAAGCAGACCCTGGACAGGAGTTGGTGTCTTGCACCAAAGTAAAGGACTCTGGGGTGGGGGTGGGGGTCCAGGTCCTGGAACATGATGGCAGAGGAGGACCTAGTGGGGGCGGGGGGGTGAATGGAAAAGTGGAAAACAGAAATATTACCCATGTAACAAACTACTGTATTTTACTGTTGACTATAAACCATTAATTCCCCAATAAAGAAATTAAAATAAAAAATGTAAGAAAAAAAGAATTATCGAAAGAAAGACACTGAAATAAGGTAGGTCCGTAGTCCTGATACTAGAACTAGAAACTAGAGGTTTCTAGGAAACTAGAGGTGTGACTTGCTCCTCCTCCATGATGAAGGAACGCTGAACAAGTCATATCTGCATATTTGAAATCCCTACAAGTCCTTTACATAAAAAAGGACAGTTTTTTCTGAACTCCCCCTTTTTTTTTCCTTGATACTGTAGAGACCAACTGCTGTTCTAACCTGGACAGGCAAAATGTTCCTGCTCCCTGCTAGTGTCAGGGGAGGCGGAACAGGAAAGATGGGGCACAGCTCAATCCTCTCAGCCAGCTGCAGCAGTGGTGGGATCTGAGAGCACAGGCCTGCTTTCTGGAAGCACAGCTGAAGTGCATGACTAGAGGCCACGAGGCAGCTCTGTAAATAAACAGAGCTGCATGTCAGTTAGCACCCTGACTGACAGGCAGACTATGGTGACAGCTGGAGCAAAGGATATTTGCAGTGAAGATTAAAATTCTGAGAAGGGAAAGAAACAAGTAGAAACCCTGTTTCGGTTTTCTCTCCCTAAGAGTTCCTATGGAGACAATTTTACTAAGGCTGTGGGGGGGGGGGCTGCATCAGAATACAAAGGAGGGACAGCTTTTCTTATGAGGCACTGAGAGAGAACAGAACTGCTGTAATCACAGAGTGAGCTCAAATGCATAAGGCATCTACATTTAGCTTTAAACTTCTAGTCTACCACCATACCACCCTGAACATGCCCGATCTTGTCTGATCTCGGAAGCTTTAAACTTCTAGACCATGAGATAAATAGATGACATCATTATAACAGTTACAAAAAGAGAACAGAATAAAGGTAATAGGAAAAAATAAAAATAATTTTGCAGACCTTTCTTTTGATATCTGAACTTTTGTTAAAAATAAGTTGTTCTTGATAACTGTGATATATGCAAGCAGATACTAAAATTTGATTCAACTTTTTTTCTGTGCCTTTGGAGGCTCGATTTTAAAGTCATCTGAAGCATTATTTATAACTATTTGGTTTTCAACGTTTCAATTAAATATATGCTTCATTGTGGTGATGTTATTTTCACCTTAAAATGGCATTGTGTTGACAACTGAATGTCCCAAAAGACTAGCAAGCAAGCCTACTGGTAACGGAATCTGAATTCATTAAATTTATTCCATCAGGGAGACCATAAATAGTAATGTCTGAACAATGGACCGGAGAAGAATATTTACAGATGTGTGTGTGTGAGTGACTGAGTGTGTGAGTGAGTGTGAGTAAGTGTGTGTGTGAGTGTGAGTGTGTGAGTGTGAGAGAGAGTGAGAGTGTGAGAGTGAGAGAGAGTGAGAGTGAGAGAGAGTGAGAGAGAGTGTGAGAGAGAGTGTGAGAGAGAGTGTGAGAGTGAGTGTGTGAGAGTGAGTGTGAGAGAGTGTGTGAGAGTGTGTGAGAGTGTGTGAGAGTGAGTGAGAGTGAGTGAGAGAGAGTGAGTGAGAGTGAGTGAGAGTGAGAGTGAGTGAGTCAGAGTGAGAGTGAGTGAGTGAGTGAGAGTGAGTGAGTGAGAGTGTGTGAGTGTGTGTGAGAGTGTGTGAGAGAGTGTGTGTGTGTGAGTGTGTGTGAGTGTGTGAGTGAGTGTGTGAGTGAGTGTGAGTGAGTGAGTGTGAGTGAGTGAGTGTGAGTGAGTGTGAGTGAGTGTGACTGTGAGTGAGAGTGTGTGAGTGAGAGTGTGAGTGTGTGAGTGAGAGTGTGTATGTGAGTGTGTGTGAGTGTGTGTGTGAGTGTGTGTGTGAGTGTGTGTGTGAGTGTGAGTGTGTGAGTGTGAGTGTGTGAGTGTGTGAGTGAGTGTGTGTGAGTGAGTGTGTGTGAGTGAGTGTGTGTGAGTGAGTGAGTGTGAGTGAGTGAGTGTGAGTGTGTGTGAGTGAGTCAGTGAATGTGTGTGTGAGTGTGTGAGTGAGTGAGTGTGCGAGTGAATATGTGAGTTGAGTGAGTGTGTGAGTGAGTATTTGAGTGAGTGTGTGAGTGAGTATTTGAGTGTGTGAGTGAGTGTGTGAGTGAGTGTGTGAGTGAGTGTGTGAGTGAGTGTGTGAGTGAGTGTGTGAGTGAGTGAGTGTGTG